>NW_028270157.1:56349632-56649632 GCF_037043375.1 Chiloscyllium plagiosum | reverse complement strand
TTCTTGATCCATAATGTGGTATCCATTGTCTCATATATTCTTATTTTGTACAGTAACCTTTGTTGTGGCACTTTACCAAATGTCTTTTGGAAACTAACACCTTTTTATTCACATTGTTGTCTTTTTGAATACCCAGTTCTACCAAATTATCTGTGCTGCACCAATGTAATCAGACTGTCTGTTTGATACCCAGCTTTTAACGAGCCATACTTATTCTAGATAAGCATCAGGAAAACCAAAATCATCTCAAACAGCTGCCACGAGCCACTAATTTTTCCAATGATACCATTCTTCTGAAAGGTTCTGATTCTCCAATACAGTCATAGGGATGTACAGCATGGAAACAGACCCTTTGGTCCAACCCATCCATGTCGACCAGATATCCCAACCCAATCTAGTCCCACTTGCCAGCGTCCGGCCCATATCCTTCCAAACCCTTCCGAGTCATATACCCATCCAAATGCCTCTTAAATGGTGCAATTAAAACAGCCTCCACCACATCCTCTGGCAGCTCATTCCATACTCATACCACCTTCTCTGTGAAAAAAATTGCCCCTTAGGTCTCTTTTATATCTTTCCCCTCTCATCCTAAACCTATGCCCCCTAGTTCTGGACTCCCCGACACCAGGTCTATTTACCCTATCCATGCCCCTCATAATTTTGTAAACCTCTATAAGGTCACCCCTCAGCCTTCAACGCTCCAGGGAAAACAGCCCCAGCCTATTTAAACTCTTCCTGTAGCTCAAATCCTACAAACCTGGCAACATTCTTGTAAATCTTTTCTGAACTCTTTCAAGTTTCACAACATCTTTCCGATAGGAAGGAGACCAGAATTGCACTCAATATTTCAACAGTGGCCTAACCAAAGCCCTGTATAGCTGCAACATGACCTCCCAACTCCTGTACTCAATACTCTGACCAATAAAGGAAAGCATACCAAACACCTTCTTCATTATCCTATCTACCTACGACACCACTTTCAAGGAGCTATGAACCTGCACTCCAAGGTCTCTTTTTTCAGCAACAGTCACTAGGACCTTACCATTAAGTGTATAAGTCCTGCTAAGATTTGCTTTCCCAAAATGCAGCACCTCGCATTTATCTGAATTAAACTCCATCTGCCACTTCTCTGCCCATTGGCCCACCTGGTCAAGATCCTGTTGTAATCTGAGGTAATCCTCTTCGCTATCCACTATACCTCCAATTTTGGTGTCATCTGCAAACTTACTAACTTTACCTCTTATGCTCACATCCAAATCATTTATGTAAATGACAAAAAGTAGAGGACTCAGCACCGATCCTTGTGGCACTCCACTGGTCACAGGCCTCCAGTCTGAAAAACAACTCTCTACTGCCACCCTCTGTCTTCTACCTTTGAGCCACTTCTGTATCCAAATGGCTAGTTCTCCCTATACTCCGTGAGATCTAACCTTGCTAATCAGTCTCCCATGGGGAACCTTGTCGAACGCCTTACTGAAGTCTATATAGATCAGATCTGCCGCTCTGCCCTCATCAATCCTCTTTGTTATTTCTTCAAAAAACACAATCAGGTTTGTGAGACATGATTTCCCACACACAAAGCCATGTTGACTAACCCTAATTAGTCCTTGCCTTTCCAAATACATCCTGTCCCTCAACTTGCCCACCACTGACATCAGGCTCACTGGTCTATAGTTCCCTGGCTTGTCCTTACCACCCTTCTTAAACAGTGGCACCACGTTTGCCAACCTCCAGTCTTCTGGCACCTCACCTGTGACTATTGATGATTCAAATATCTCAGCAAGAAGCCCAGCAATCACTTATCTAGCTTCCCACATAGTTCTAGAGTACACCTGATCAGGTCCTGGAGGTAAAAACAATGACTGCAGATGCTGGAAACCAGATTCTGGATCAGTGGTGCTGGAAGAGCACAGCAATTCAGGCAGCATCCGAAGACAGGCAAAATCGACGTTTCGGGCAAAAGCCCTTCATCAGGAATAAAGGCAGAGAGCCTGAAGCATGGAGAGATAAGCTAGAGGAGGGTGGGGGTGGGGAGAGAGTGGCATCGAGTACAATAGGTCAGTGGGGAAGGAGATGAAGGTGATAGGTCAGGGAGGAGAGGGTGGAGTGGATAGGTGGAAAAGGAGCTGGGCAGGTCGGACAAGTCCGGACAGGTCAGGGGATCGAGTTGCTGGAGGTTAGAAGCTAGGATGAGGTGGGGGAAGGGGAAATGAGGAAACTGTTGAAATCCACATTGATGCCCTGGGGTTGAAGTGTTCCAAGGCGGAAGATGAGGCGTTCTTCCTCCAGGCGTCTGGTGGTGAGGGAGCGGCGGCGGAGGAGGCCCAGCACCTCCATATCCTCGGCAGAGTGGGAGGGGGAGTTGAAATGTTGAGCCACTGGGCGATTTGGTTGATTGGTGCGGGTGTCTCGGAGATGTTCCCTAAAGCGCTCTGCTAGGAGGCGCCCAGTCTCCCCAATGTAGAGGAGACCGCATCGGGAGCAACGGATACAATAGATGATATTAGTGGATGTGCAGGTAAAACTTTGATGGATGTGGAAAGCTCCTTTGGGGCCTTGGATAGAGGTGAGGGAGGAGGTGTGGGTGCAGGTTTTACAGTTCCTGCAGTGGCAGTGGAAAGTGCCAGGATGGGAGGGTGGGTCGTAGGGGGGCGTGGACCTGACCAGGTAGTCACCTTCATCTCCTTCCCCACTGACCTATTGTACTCTATGCCACTCTCTCCCCACCCCCACCCTCCTCTAGCTTATCTCTCCACGCTTCAGGCTCTCTGCCTTTATTCCTGATGAAGGGCTTTTGCCCGAAACGTCGATTTTGCCTGTCTTCGGATGCTGCCTGAATTGCTGTGCTCTTCCAGCACCACTGATCCAGGTCCTGGAGGGGTTATCCACCTTTATGCGTTTCAAGACATCCAGCACTTCCTCCTCTATAATATGGACATTTTGCAAGGTGTCACCATCTATTTCCCTACATTCTATATCTTCCATACCCTTTTCCACAGTAAATACTGATGCAAAATACTCATGTACTATCTCGCCCATTTTCTGCAGCTCCATACAAAGGCCACTTTGCTGATCTTTGAAGGGCTCTATTCTCTCTTTAGTTACCTTTTTGTCCTTAATGTATTTGTAAAAACCCTTTGGATTGTCCTTTATTTTATTTGCCAAAACTATCTCATGTCCCCTTTTTGCCCTTCTGATTTCCCTCTTAAATATATTCCTACTGCCTTTACACTCTTCTAAGGATTCACTCGATCTATCCTGTCTATACCTTTCATATGCTTCCTTCTTTTCTTAACCAAACGCTCAATTTCTTTAGTCATCCAGCATTCCCTATACCTACCAGCCTTGCCTTTCACCCTAACAGGAATATAGTTTCTCTGGATTCTCATTATCTCATTTCTGAAGGCTTCCCATTTTCCAGCCGTCCCTTGATCTGCAATCATCTGCCACCAGTCAACTTTCAAAAGTTCTTGCCTAATACCATCAAAATTGGCCTTTCTCCAATTTAGGACTTCAACTTTTAGATCTGGTCTATCCTTTTCCATCACTATTTTAAATCTAATAGCATTATGGTCGCTGGCCCCAAAGTGCTCCCCCACTGACACCTCAGTCACCTGCCTTGCCTTATTTCCCAAGAGTCGGTCAAGTTTTGCACCTTCTCTAGTAGGTACATCCACATACTGAATCAGAAAAATTTCTTGTACACACTTAACAAATTCCTCTCCATCTGAACTCTTAATGCTAACTTCAAGAACTTCTCCACTCATTCATTGTGCATCTTATATAGCCCTCTCCATTGATTCCCTGGGTTGAAGGATCCCGAAGCAGAAGACAAGGCATTCTTCCTCCAGGCATCGGGTGAGGGCATCAATGTGGACTTCGCCAATTTCCTCATTTCCCCTCCCCCCACCTTACCCCATTTCCAACTTTCCAGCTTAGCCCTCATGACCTGTCCCACCTGTCAATCTTCCTTTTTACCTATCAGCTCCACCCTCCTCTCTGACCTATCACCTTTACCCCCACCTCCATCCACCTATTGAACTTTCAGCTACCTTCTCCCCAGCCCTACCACTCTCCCATTTACCTCTACACCCCTAAAGGCTCCCAGCCTCATTCCTGATGAAGGGCTCCGGCCTGAAATGTCGATTAAACTTCCACTGGTTGCTTCTCTCTAATGAGACAGTAGATCTATAGCCCGGTAGGATTATATTACCCTTACTTCCTTTTTTTTTAAGATGGTATACTTAAAACCCATTTCTTTCACCAGGACTTTGGTCATGTGCTCTGATAACTCCAGCTTAGACTCAGCCTCCAGGTTTCTCATTGTGCCCAAATATTATAGATGTTACCAAAGTGCAAGTTGTGACTGAAAGGATTTTTAAAAGTGGAATGTGATGGATAAAACTGTGGTCAGAATGCAGCAACATATAGGCAGGTGACCCATCAAAAAGTGATTAGCTGTATCTTGCATTTTATTACTTTTCATTCTGCCTCTTTTTTTTGTTTGGAAATTTGATGTCTGACTTTCTCTCCTCCTCTTTGTAGAAAGAATTGCAAAGTAATTATTTGACAAGGTTGCCATTTCATTAGACCCAGACATTTTCGAGTGGGCCAGAACTTACATAACTTGCAGCTATCTGAAATAAAAATCTTATTCAATGTACTATTAGCAGTTTTATAGTCAACATATCTGTCAGTGTCTCTCCTTTACTTTCAATACTGTTGCTTACTGGATTCCTTTTTTTTGCTGATCTTTAACGTTATTCTTCACACGTCTTAATAATCATTGGCCCAGATTAATCAGTCAGTGCCACTTGCCTTGATGAAAGCTGCCCTTAAAGATCTCTGTGGCATGGATTTGACCTTTCTTGACCTTAATTTGAATCTGACAAGGGGATCTCCAGACATCCCGCAATAATGATCTCATCAGACAGTAAGCAGCCAATCACTTAGGTATATTCTCAGAGGCAGTAAACCAGGAAGTAAAATGCTATGAAAAATGCATTTAAAGAGGTGAAAGACAATCAGAGATCAAAACAAAGTTTGAGCTACAGTTATTTGTAACTGAAATAGCAAAACAAACTTTGAAACATATGGCATTAAATACTATGGAATTGTGATTTGGAGAAGCCGGTGTTGGACTGGGTGTTACAGACTTAAAGATCACTCAACACCAGGTTATAGTCCAACAGGTTAATTTGGAAGCACTAGCTTTCAGAGCACTGTTCCTTCATCAGGTGATTGTGGAGTATAAGATTGTAAGAAACAGAATTTATAGCAAAAGTTTACAGTGTGGTGTAACTGAAATAATATATTGAAAAAGACCTGGATTGTTTGTTAAGTCTCTCATCTGTTAGAATGGCCATGTTGGTCTCAGTTCAGAATCTTACATGGATTCATGCAGTGTTTGAGCGAAGTAAAATGTAACTCTGCAAGTACAAATTCACCCCAAAAACCTATATGTGTATGCATGTGTGTGGGCAGTGGGGGGGGGGAGGAGTTGTGTCTGTGTGTGAGAGAGTGCATGTGTGTGTGTGCGTATAAAGGGGTATAGGTCTGTGAGAGGGTGCATGTTTGAGTGTGCAAGTGTATGTGTGAGCATATGAGAGAAGGTCTGCAGCCATGTGTGTATCTATAGGAGTGTCTGTGTGTGAATATAGTGCAATGGGTTCACCTGTAGTGTGACATGAACCCAAGATCCCGGTTGAGGCCATCCTATAGGTACCGAATTTGGCTATCAACCTCTGCTCGGCCACTTTTCGTTGCTGCCTATCTCGAAGTCTGCCTTGGAGGATGGTCACATGAAGGTCTGAGGTCGAACGTTGGACTATAACCTGGTGTTGTGTGATTTTTAACTATGGAATTGTGGTAATGGAAAAATTTTCCATTGGGTTTCCAAGGGCAGAAAGGTCATTCAATTATAGTCATGATGTGGTATTGCCTCACTACTAAAGCATAATTTTTTAAAATACCAGTATAATAACATATTATGTTCTCATCAAATCAGTGATTTCTCAAGATTTTCATCTGCAGAGACTGCAAAAGTACACCCAACAGTGTCGCATGTAAACACTGAAAACAACAGAGATTCCTGCATTTAGTTGAGTGTTTGCTGATGTTAGCAGTTGCTGTCAGCTTTGCAGAGTCATGGTAGTGAATGGTGACTATTGCTGTTCTGACAAGTGATTTATATTTTCTTCTGTTTAATCCATAAGGCTAATCCTTCCTAGCATTAACAGTGCAGAGGATTTACTTCTTTTCTTCATGATGTATGTTTTAGTAGTGCATTTTCTTTACTAATTAGCTTTTCAATCTCAGTGCCTTCATCCTTATTTCATCCGCTGTGCAAAGCCAAAACAAGATTTGAGGAAAAATAATTATAAAATGTGATTAACATGATATTTTAAACAATAACAGTTAGTTGCCAATGTATTGGTGATTTATGCAAAAGTTCAGAGGTGATGCTGCATTGCATCCCTAGTCTTGTTATGTTAAAACAAAAGGCTGATGACACAATATTACACTTCAAATGGCAAACTCTGAAGTGATAAAATTAGGTTGAAAAGTTAGTTAAAATACAATGTTTTTCAAGATTGACAGAAAAGCAGAAATTAAAGAAATTTTGGTGAGGCTACAGCTGGAATTCATGCTTATTACATAGACAGAGTTTTAATTAAGAACCCAGCCAAAAGTGTGTGATGACCATCAAATTACCAATGAAGTATGGGCAATGTACCAACTGGAGCAAATGTTTAAACTGGTGGTCTTTTTAGACTGTACATAGTTTGTGTAGACAGATTGTGGTGATGTTCACTTCTTTTATCGTATAGTGTTTCTACTTGCAAGTGAATCTTCAGAATGTGACATGTCAAAAGGAAAAAGTAGGATTTGTTACCCTTTTCCATATTTTCAAAAAATGAATCTTTAATTCAAGATAATTAGGTAAACATCCAAATCCTTTAATGTAATTTTTAAAATTAATCAAAACAAAAAGAGATCCCATGACCCTGTTTGGAGAGTATACTGAGGTAGTCAATACTTATCCTCAATAATTGTCAGTAAAATAGATTTATTTCATTGAAAATAACAAAACTCTCACAAACAGCAAACTCAAAATTGCTTAATTAACTACAAAACAACATATTGAGGTTGTAGAAGTTGGAGTACAATTGCAATTGTTTTTTACTTGTTCTCATACTATTTTGTAGCCAAAAATATGGAAGGTTATGCACATTTCATTAGTAACATGAAGAAGTTTGATCAAGTTGCAATTGATTTTCAAGTTTGGTAGCATCAGAATGCAAATATCAAAAAGACACATTAATGCATGTATGCTTTAATACAACAGTAGATTACTGCACTCCATGCAGGTTCACAAATTATAAATATTCACTCAGTGCTTTGTGATTCATGCAGCTTTATTGTTATATTCACAGGAGAAAGCTCTGCAGCAGCACACATTTTGCAACATAACTCCACAAACACAAGTACAGAGAATCTGACAAAATAAAATGCATTATTCTATTGAGAAAGAAACATGCTGAATTGCATCAGGGAAATGTTGCCAGGCAGTGTTGATGCTGCAGTAAGGCCTAAAGACAAGGTTCAAAACTGCCCCACTGTGTCAGCATGGCTTTTGGTTGCCTGAGGAAGACTGTGCTTGAAGACCACACGGTAGTAATAACTGCCTTCCCACATGGCTCAGAGAAATGACCATCTACAGCAGACACCTTAAAACCTTGGAAATGTACCAGTGTTACCTCCAGATGATCCTGCAAATCGATTAGCAATATAGACACACCATCACCAGTGTTCAGGCTCAGGCCAACATCAAAGCATTGACCACGCTCAATCAGCTCCTCTGGGTGGTTTGCATTACCCACATGCCAGACACAAAACTCCCCAAAACAAATGTTCTATTCGGAACTTGGAGATGGCAAATGAGGCTCAGGTGGACAATGCAAATGCTTCAAGGACATTCCTTCAAAACCTGCTCGAAGAAATGCAGCATTCCCATCAAAACCTGGGAAATCTTGGCTCAAGACTGCCTGAATTGGAGGGAAAGAATCTGTAGGAAAGGCCTTTACACCAAAGCTCACCACTGATAGTAAAAGCATGTGCGGGATAGACCAGTACACCAAGGCTCACCACTATCAGTTAAAAAGGAGGGCGTGTTACCACTCTCTGCCACTGAGACCACACTGGAATATTCTTTTGCTTGACAACTCATTTTCAGCGTGGAAACAAGTCATCCTCAATCTCGAGGGGCTGCCTCTGAAAAAGAAGAGGGCCTCCTGTCAAATGCTGACAGTTGACACCAGGGATGAGTTAACGCCTCATGTCACCAAGTACTGGGGAAAATGGGGAATGGGGATGTTGTGTGGGACCATGGCGGCAGCAGCAAACAACAATATACCCTGATGAGAGAGAGAGAGAGTTTTCCTGCGCAAACCACAGGAGAGCATCCTTCTCAAAATCTGAGGCTGTTGGATGTTGGATGCTGCAGTTCAGCTCAGGGTGAGTGAGGCCTGTCCACCTGAGCTCATCACTGGGACCACTGCTCACTTACACCACACAGAGAGAGAGAGAGGCACTGAGAAGGCGGGGTGGCGGTGGAGAGGGGACAGTCAGAGGGGACAGTCCGGGGGCCCATGCCCTCTCCCTCCTCACCTCCAAGGGCGCTGTCTGTCCGTCCGTGCGTGAGGCCGCGGTCTCGATCCTGGCGACCATCGATCTGCTCCCAGCTCTTCTGATCGCGTCTAGACGTCGCGATAACCCGGAACTCGACTTAACGCCCCTGGGGGGGGGGGGGGGGGGGGGGGATCCCACAGTGCACCGCGGCGACAATGGCTGGTGTCCTGAAGAAAGTGAGTGGAGGTCAGCTCAGAAGGAGAAAGGACAGTCAAAACATAATTATTGGTTATCAATAATCTTTCATGTGTAGGCAGAGATTTATGTTATAAATATCATATATATAGTTCTTTCTGCTTACTGGCCTCTTTCTATAGTACACAGTATATTTGTTTTATATATATATGTTAAATATATATTTACCGTTTTTTCTGCTTACTGTTCTCTCTATAGTATATAGTATGTATATTGTTTCTCTTCGTTTACTGCCCTCTCTGGTGTTCAATATATTTATGTTGTAAATACTATATTTACTTTTTTCTGCTTATTGTCCTCTCTCTATAGTATACAGTATATTTCTTATTATAAATATTATATATATTTACTGTTCTTTCTTCCTATTTACTTTCCTCTATAGAGAGAGAGGGGACAGTAAATAGAGAAATAAAGGACAGTAAATACAGAGAAAGAATAAGGGCACAGGAAAGGGGAAGGAGAATATGAAGCAAAGGCTGAGGGAAGTGGAGGAAAAAACACAGTGATAGGTATAAGGGGAAAGGGGGAGGTGACATGGGGAACATTTGAAAGATAGAGAAAATAATAAAGGATGCAGTGGATGTGAGGAAAGAAAAAGGTTGAAAGATGAAGGTTGTCCGAGAGAAGAAATAGGATGTACGCAGCAGTCAACATATCCTGAAAGATAAATGTTTGTTTCTTTTTCTTGCAGACTACTGGGTTGGTGGGTCTTGCTGTGGCCCAGAATCCTCATGAGGTATTTTACCTTTTCCAATTATTTTGGTTATTTGTAAATCAGTAAAATGCAATTCCACCAGTTGTAAAATATGGCCATTGTGCATGTGCTCTGGTATAGTACTTGTCTTTGCTAAATTGCCTGCAATAAAACCTGTGCTAGTATGACAAACATGATTATGATTTAAACATTATGGAATATACTATTCCAAAATAAATTACATTTAGTGAGAGAAAGAAACCAGACTTTCTGTTCTATTGAAAATGACGACTTGCTGGTCAGAATAGTATTGGTTGAACGAGCTAAACCCGAGAGACTTATAACAAATTAACATTGAGACATTTAAAAAAAAATCTCATTCTCTAATGTTCACTTATTTGCAGACAATTTATGGGAGAAACATAGGGACACAGTATTTGGTGCAAAATTTGGAAATTTTTATTCTAACGTTTATTCAATAATTTGTGGAAAGCTTCTGAATTATTGTAAAATCTAATGCTTTTTTATATACAGCATTAATGTATACAATGCAAGTAGACAAACATGCATCCCTGTGGAGAAGTTGATTTTCTGTTGACTTCTTGGAATATGTGATGTTTTTGTGTAATATATTAACTGTCTCAGTGCTTTCATGTTTGTTTCACCTGCCAATGTTTGAAATTCAAAGTAGATTCCAAGGCCTTAAGGTTAAGTTGATTGGAGGTGTACATGATAAAGCACAAATAACATTTTGCTCTGTCAGTGCAGTAAAATGTACACTTGTCTGCACAAGTTTTCACATTCATCAAGGAGAAGCGAAGATATTGGTGGCCAATTTAGTAAAGGAAACTGTCAAACTGCATTCCACTCTAGAAAGCAAGCTGTAAGAAATAATTACAGCTATCTCTCCACTTATATTGCTCAACTAGGATCTTCTCAGTTGTCATAAACTTGTCCGGTTCCCTTTTTGAATGACTGTGGTGAGTTCACACTACCTATTTTGCTAATGGATAATATGAGAAGAGCACTTTCTGCCATCTAAACTGACTCTGTTTTAATTTTTAATTGTGATATTAGTTTTATCCTCCCTATCTAATCTGTCCATCTAAATAGAATATATTGCTGTTACCAGTTGAAACTTAGGTAAACTGAAATATTGCTAGTTTCAAATTGGTAGAACATCAGTGTTCCTTAAGAAAAGGAAAAACTGAAGATGAGTGAACAGCTATCTGGCAGGAGCATATCTACAAGTTTACAACCTGTCCTATTTGAGGAGGTAAAAAGAAGATAAATAAGCCACAAGAAAGTTAATGCTTCAATTTTTTAATATTGTTTTCTTTCAGAATTTAAGGATTCTTTACACCAGAATTCTTACTGTTTTACAATCTGTGCCTCAGGATGTAGCCTATCGAAAATACACGGAGCAGATCATCAATGAAAGGCTTAACTTGGTAAAATCGGTAAGCTAGCCTGATTTAATTGGTTACTTGTTTTCAGTGGATGGTGTATTATTTGCCAGATTGATCAATGATGTTTCATGAGTATTTTCTCATTTCAAGGCCTGTAACTGTCTTCCTAAGTCTTGAACTTTGTGAAACTGATTGTAAGTGTGGCAATTTATGACATTAAAATAATGAAGGGTAATGAAAGTTGTGCAACAAATGAAAAGCATTGGAAAATGCCTATAGGGGCAGTACACTTGAATCATACATGCCTTTCAGACGATTGCAGAAATCAATACTAATAAAGGAACTAAAACTTCAGATAAAGATATTTTATGTAACTTTTTTCTTTGTGTTAATGAGCGGCATTACAATTGCTAAATCGCTCCGCACCAATATCCTGGGTGTTACCATTGAGCAGAAACTTAACTAGACTAGCTGTATAAGTAATGTAACTAAGCAAGTTATTCAGACACGAAGACTTCTGCAGAGAATTATTCATGATTTGACTACTGAGGTTGTCCACTAACTACTGAGCACAAGTCAGGAGTACAATGGAATATTACACACATGCCTGGGTGTGTGCAGCTTCATCAACATTCAGGAAATTCAGTACCACCAAGGACAAAGTAATCGGTAGGTTGGCACCCGAAACGCCTATACGTCATCTGCCGTCACTGAAGTAGAAAGACAGCAATGTGTATTAGATCAAAGATGTCACGCTGCCTATGAGAGCCCTTTTGCAAATGCATGGTGTTTGCTACCTTGAAGGAAGCAGTTAATGGTTCAAAGTCTTAGAACTTCCCAACAGTGCTGCGAACTGAAGAGAACTGAGACCCTGTAAACAAGTATTAATTTCAAGCCACCTGTTGTGGATTATGTATTGCAGGAGCGCAATGTTCAAAAACTAGAAGACAAAATCAACTGTGGACAGATTGAAGAAGTCATTTCACAGGTATGCCACTGTCTCACTTCTTCAGACTTCATATGCAATTCAGTAAAACATATTCAATTCAGACTTTCAAGAACAAGGAGGAACCATCACATTAGGAATTTCCCCTCAATGTCAGAAATCACAAACCTTCAATATCTCGGTGGTCCTGTTGTGTTTGTTTTTTTGTATACATTCGGCTATGAGTCTGTGGCGAATTTTCTTCTGTTTGTGTAATTGGACATTTTGTAACATTGATAACAACCTATTCATCTTACAATTCAAAATGAAGATACACCCAAGATCTTGAGTGCAATAAGACCATAATAAAACCATAAGAAATAGGAGCAAAATTACACCATTTGGTCCTTCGAGCCTGCTCTGCAATTCAGTAAGATTGTGAATGGCCTGACGTCCTCATTTCCACTTTCCTGCCTTTTCCCTTTTTAAAGTTTGATTCCCCTACTGATCAATAATCTATGTATCTCAGCCTTAAATATAAACAAGGACTTACCTCCATAGCTCTCTGTAGCAAGGAGTTCCAAAGGATCACAAATTCTTCTCCTCATCTCAGTCTTAAATTGGTGTCCCTTTATTCTGAGACAGTACCCTCTGGTCCTAGATTCTCTCATGAGGGGAAATATCCTCTCAACATTTAACCTGTCAAGCCCTTTAAGAATTTCATAGGTTTCGATGAGGTCACCACCTCTCATTCTTCTAAACTTCTCCAATGAGTAGAGTCTCAACCTGTTTAGTCTTTGCTCGTAAGACAATTGCTCCATACTAGGGATCATCCTAGTGAACCTTGTCTGAACTGCCTCCAATGAAATAATCTTATCTTAAATAGGAGGACCAAAACTGCTCGTAGTACTCCAAATGTGGCCTCATTAGCATCTAGTACAATTGCCATAAACCTTCCCTACTTTTATATTACAACTTGTATTGATCATAAACAAAGCTTTTCACTGTACTTCAGTACATGAGACAATCAATCAAACCCCTTGAAATAAGGGTCCATATTCCATTAGCTATTCTGATTACCTGCTGTACCTGTGCGCTAGCTTTGTGTTTCATGTACAAGTATGTCAATTCTCTCTTGGTGTTAATGTATATCCTGCAACACAATGGGCTCTTATGACTTAAACTTTTGTGAGGTACATTGTCAAATGCCTTCCAGAGGTCCAAATACAAAACATTTATTGGCCCCCCTGTATCCACTCTGGTTGAGACTTCCTCAAAAACACTCTAATAAGTTAGTCAGACGTGATTTCTCTTTCATGAAGCCATGCTGACTCTGCTTGATTAGGTTAGTAAATTATAAATGTTCTGCTTTCTCTTCCTTCATGATTGATTCCAATACTTTTCTAACAATAGATGTTAGGCTAACCAGCCTACAGTAACACACATTTTGCCTCCCCCCCCCCCCCCCACCTTTTTTTTTGAATAGAGGTGTCACATTAGCAGTTTTACAATACTCTGCTTCTCCGGAATCCAATGATTTTTGGGAAAATTACAACCAATGCATCCCATTATCTCTGTAGCTACTTCTTTTAGGATCCTAGCAAACAAGCTATCAGGGCCAATGGACATATCTCCCTTTAGGCCTATTAGTTTATCTAATACTATTACTTTAGTAATGATGTTGGTACTTAATTTCTGCTCCATATTCTTTAATTTTAATGAGATGTACAAAGTATCTTCCACTGTAAAGACTGATGCAAAATATCAGTTTAACTCCTGTGCCATTTCCTTACTTCCCTTAAGTGTCTCCCCAGACTCATTTTTAAGGAGCCTATAGTCATTTTGACCCCTCTCTCTTTCTTTTTATAAAATTAAAGATGCTCCTTATTGTCTGTTTTTTTTCATCCTCTCAAATTGCCACTCATACTTTTTTTTTCTGTCTTTATAATCTTCTTAGTTCTCTTTTGCTGAATGCTGAATTTATCCAAGTTGTTGTGGTTATCACTGATATTGCCATTCTTGTATGCTTTTTCCTTCAACTTAATATTGTTTTTAACTTCCTTGGTTTGCCATGGTTGGTTTATCTCCCTCTTAGAATGTTTCCTCATTCCTAGGATAGATTTTTGCTGTGAATCATTAATTATGTCCTTGAATGTCTGCCGCTGCTAACTTACTGTCATGCCTGCTATATTATCCACCCAGTTCACTTCAGCTTGTTTCATTGTAGTTCCCTTTATTTCAGTTAAGCACAGTTGTTTATGACTAAAGTTTCTTATTCTCGAACTGGATATTAAGCTCTATCATGTTATGATCACTGCTTCCTGGGGGGATCTTTTACCCTGAGGTCATTTATTAAACCTGCCTCATTAGCCATTACCAGATCCAAGATAGTTAGCTCTATGACACATTACTCAAGGAAACTAGCCTTAATGCAGTCTATGAACTCATTGTCATAGCTACCCTTTCCAAATTGATTAGATTAACCAACATGAAGATGCAAGTCATCCATGACTATTGCTCTAATCTTTTTATATGCTCTTTTATATGTTGATTTATCGTCTTTCCTTCCTAGCGTGACTACTTATTGGGCTCTGTACATTACTCTGACCAATGTCATCTTTTCTTTGCTGCTTTGTACCTCTGTCCAAATGCACGCTAAATCATCCTATCCTACGTCGTCTATCACAACTGTCCTCATTTCATTTCACATTAATAGTATTACACCACCACTTTTTCCATCCCTCTTGCCTCTCCAAAAGTCAAATATTCCTGAATGCTTAGCTCTCAGTTTTGATCTCCTTGTAACTACTTTTTCACAATTAGAGTCATAGAGATGGACAGCATGGAAACAGACCCTTCGGTCCAACCTGTCCATGCCGACCAGTTTTCCCAACCCAATCTAGTCCCACCTGCCAGCACCCGGCCCATATCCCTCCAAACCCTTCCTATTCATATACCCATCCAAATGCCTTTTAAATGTTGCAATTGTACCAGCCTCCACCACTTCCTCTGGCAGCTCATTCCATACACGTACCACCCTCTGCGTGAAAAAGTTGTCCCTTAGGTCTCTTTTATATCTTTCCCCTCTCACCCTAAACCTATGCCCTCTAGTTCAGGACTCCCCGACCCCAAGGAAAAGACTTTGTCCATTTATCCTATTCATGCCCCTCATAATTTTGTAAACCTCTATAAGGTCACCCCTCAGCCTCCGACACTCCAGGGAAAACAGCCCCAGCCTATTCAGCCTCTCCCTGTAGCTCAAATCCTCCAACCCTGGCAACATCCTTGTAAATCTTTTCTGAACCCTTTCAAGTTTCACAACAACTTTCCGATAGGAAGGAGACCAGAACTGCACGCAATATTCCAACAGTGGCCTAACCAATGCCCTTTACAGCCGCAACATGACCTCCCAACTCCTGTTGTTATGGGATATTCATATATTCATTCAATTTGCATCGTCAATTCATGTACCTTATTCCGAATGCTTTCCGCATTAAAATAAAAGCCTTTATATTTGTTCTATTGTTGAATTTTCAGACACTTTTATAGTCCTTTGGTACAATATAACATTCTCACATTCTGTCTCTTCCTTTTATTTTCTAGTAACAATCAGCCTTCTCACTAACCTGCAATCCTACCTTTGCCTTTACATTTGATTTTCTAATTTTGCATGTGACTGAACCTGCCCCTCAACTATTTAGTGTAAAGGCCTACCTACATCCCTAGTTCTTGTGATTGATCAGGACTCTGATCCTCGCGTGATTCAGATGGAGCCCATCCCATCAGAACATCTTCCCTAGTACTAGTACTAATGTCCCATGAATTTGCACCCTTTCTTCCACACCAGTCTTTGAACCATATGTTTCCCTCTTTAATCATGTTGACCTTCTTGATCTTTCATTTGTGCTCAGCTAATTGACTTGAGTAGGAGTCAGAAGCATATAATATCAGCTATCCCTCTGGATGACTTTGATTTGGACTTCTGGAATCTGTAATAACTTATTATACTCTAAGTAGAGGCAACAACATCAACTTGTATATACCTAACTCTTTGTAACATTGTGAAATATCCTAAACACTTCGCTAGAGTATAACTAAACAAATTTTGAAGAAGTGTATAAATATTACAAAAACACTTTGAATATTTGTTGTGCAGCAAAATGTGCTGTTCTCACTTTTTATCATTTGTCTCTGTCTAACCATAAGATTGGATTTAAATTATTCAGTCCATTGAGCCTGTTCCGCCATTTGCTGATCTGTTTCTCAACTCTATTTCCTGCTATCTTGCTGTAACCCTTGATTCCCTTAAGAACCTATCCATCTCCAGCTTAAATGCGCTCAATGACTTGGCTTTCACCGCCCAGTGAGTTCCACAGGTTAATCACCCCCTGGCTAAAGGAATTCCTCATCGCAGTTGTAAATGGTGCCCCTTGACTCTAATGCTGTGCCCTTGTGTCAAAGTCTCTCCTACTATGAGACGTCATAGAGTCACAGAATCCCTACAGTGTGAAAACAGGCCATTTGGCCCAACAAGTCCACACCAACCCTCCGAAGGGTAACCCTCTCAGACCCATTCCCCTACCCGACATTTACCCTTGATTAATGCACCTAACCTACACATCCCTGAACACTATAAACAATTTAGCATGGCCAATTCACCCAACCTGCACATCGAGGAAACCCACGCAGACACAAGGAGAATGTGTAAACTCCACACAGACTGAGTCTTGAATTGAACCCAGGTTCCTGACACTGTGAGACAGCAGTGCTAACTACTGAGGCACCATGCCGTCCATGTGGAAACATCTTCCCTACATTCATTCAATGAAGGTCTCTTCTATGGAGGGGAAGCTGCAGACCTTGCCCTCCCACATGGTCAGAATATCTTCCCTAGTACTAGTACTCCAGTGCATCTCCTCCACTTCCTGCACCTCCGCCCTTGAACTCCAACTGCAACAAAGATAGAACAGCCCGGTCCTCATCTCCCATGCCACCAATCTCCGGATACAACGCATCATCCTCTGCCATTTCTGCCACCTACAGTCAGACCCCACCATCATAGATATATTACCCTCTTCATCTTGTCAGCTTTCCTCAGAGATCATTCCCTCTACGATGCCCTTGTTAGGTCCATACCCCCTACCAACTCACTTTCCACTACCAGCACCTTCCCTTGCCAACAAGAGGTGTAAAACCTGCACCCACACATCCACCTACACCTCCATACTAGGCCCCAAAGGATCCTTCCACATCCAGCAGAGATTTTCCTGCACATCCAAACACCTCATCTACTGTATCCATTGCTCTCAATGTGGTGGTCTCTACACTGACACAGGATGCCAACTTGTGGAACGTTTCAGAGAGCATCCCTGGGGGACACGCACCAAACAGCCCCACTGCCCTGTGGCCAACCACTTGAACTCCCCCTTCCACTCTGCCAAGGACATACAAATCTGGGCCTCCTCCACAGCCAAATCCTAGCCACCTGACGCATGGAGGAAGAACACCTCATCTTCTGCCCTCGGACCCTCCAACCACATGGCATCAAAGTCCATTTCACCAGTTTCTTTGTCTCTGCTCCTCCCGCCTCATCCCAGATCCAGCCCTCCATCTCTGCACCACCCTCTTGAACACTCCCACCTGTTCATCTTCCTTTTCCACCCATCCCCCCCTCACCTGCATTTACCTATCGCCTTCCAAGGTACCTTCCCCACCCCAACCTTCTATTTCTCTCTCAGTACCATTTCACCCCCACCCATCCCATATTCCTGATGAATGGCTTATGCCCAAAACGTTGATTTTCCTGCTCCTTGGATGCTGCCTGACCTCCTGTGCTTTCCCAGCACCACACTTTTCGACTCTGATCTCCAACATCTGCAGTTGTGACTTTCTCCAAATGTAATCTGACCAAAGCGTTAAACTGCTTCAGCCATACATCTCTGCTATTGTGTTCTAGTCGAGAGTGTGGTACTAGCCCTATTGTGATCTAGCCCTCTTGAAGTAAATATTGACATTGAATTTGCCTTCCTAACTGCCAACTGAACCTGCATGTTAACCTTGAGAGTTCTGAACTAGACTCCCAATTCCCTTTGTGCTTCAGATTTCTGAAGCAGTTCCCCATTTAGAAAATAGTTTGTCTTTATTTCTCATAGCAATGTTTATAACCTAACAGTTTTCCGCATTGTATTCCATCTGTCACTTGTTTGCCCACTCATCCAGCCTGTCCAAGTCCTTCTGCAGCCTCCCAGCTTCCTCAACACTACCTGTCCCTCTACCTCTGTGTATGTCATCTGCAAACTTAGCAACAATTGTAAATGTATGCTCTGAGTAGTTGTGGTCCCAATGTGGATTCCTGCAACAAAACCAGTCACCAACTACCATCTTGAAAAAAAATCCCTTTATCCCTACTACCTCTCTGCCTTCTGCCAGTCAACCAGTCCTCTAACCATGCCAAAATCTTACCTCTAACACCACAGGCTATTATTTAACAGCCTCCTATGCGGCACTTTGTCAAAGGCCATCTGGAAATACAAAAATATGATGTCTCCAGGCTCTCCTTTATCCTACTTGCAACTTACTTGATTTTCAAATAATTGGGATAGTGAGAAGTGATGTGGCTGTCCTCTCTTTGGGACACTGGTCAAATTCAAGTAGTTTTTAACTGGTATCTGAGGACAATGCAGACTTTAAATGCTTTATTTGTGAAATAAACTTTTAAAAATCAATTATGAGTATATTTGAATGACATAGATGGCCAAATGTTAAGCTGTATGATATAGTGTGTAAGGTGATGAAATTGTTGACAGGTGCTACTAGTCCATGGAGTTAACGGTGCAAATTCCCTCCCCTTCACACTAGGGAGTTTAGGGACAATTTGTGTTACTGAGGATTACATCTGCAATAAATGCCATTGGTTGCGAATCCCATCAGATCTAATAGATCGGTTGGAGTGACAGTTAGAGGCATTGAGGAATTTACAAGAGCAAGGGGGTGTGATGGATGGCAGTTACAGGAAGGGAGAAAAGTCTCAGATACAGTCAGATAGATGGGTTAACTCTAGGAAAGGTAAGAGGGGTAGGCAGGTACCGCAGGAGTCTTCTGTGGCTATCCCCATTTCAAACAAATGTGCTGTTTTGGAAAATGTAGGGGGTCATGGATTCTCAGGGGAATGTAGCATGAACAGCCACGTTTCTGGTATCGAGACTGGTTCTAATGCAGTGAGGGTTACGTCGGAGTCCAAGAAATCAATTGTGTTCGGGGACTCTCTAGTCTGAGGCACAGGCAGACGTTTCTGTGGCCAGCAGTGAAAAATCAGAATGGTGTTGGCTCGCTGGTTCCAGTATGTACAATGCCATAGGGAGAATATAGAGAACTAGGCAGGAATTTAAAAAGGTCTTCGAGAGTAGTAATACCTGGATTACACCTGGTGCTACGAGCTAGTGAGGACAGGAATAGGAAGATAGAGCAGATGAATGCATGGCTGAGGAGCTGGTGTATGGGAGAAGGATTCACATTTTTGGATCATTGGAATCTCTTCTGGGTAGAAGTGACCTGTAAAAGAAGGACAGATTGCACCTAAATTGGAAGGGGACTAATATACTGGCAGGGAGATTTGCTAGAGCTGCTCTGGAGGACTTAAACTAGTAAGGTTGGGGGTGGGGAGAAACCAAGGGAGATCTGAGGCTGGTACATTTGAGAAAAGAAGTGAGTCAAACAGTCCAAGCAGGCTGGGCAAAGCAGAAAACAAGGTAGGACTGCATTTATTTCAATGCAAGGGGCCTAACAGGGAAGGCAGATGAACTCAGGGCATGGTTAGGAACATGGGACTGGGATATCATAGCAATTGCAGAAACATGGCTCAGGGATAGACCGGACTGGCCACTTAATGTTCCAGGATACAAATGCTACAGAAAGGGAGTCAAGAGTGGAGGTGGAGTGGTGTTTTTGATAAGGGATAGCATGACAGCTGTACTGAGGGAGGATATTCCTGGAAATACATCCAAGGAATTTTTAGATTAGATTAGATTCCCTACAGTGTGGAAACAGGCCCTTCGGCCTAACAAGTCCACACCGACCCTCCAAAGAGTAACCCACCCAGACCCATTTCCTCTCTGAATAATGCTCCTAACAGTATGGGCAATTTAGCATGGCCAGTTCACCTGACCTGCACATCTTTGGACTATGGGAGGAAACCGGAGCACCTGGAGGAAACCCACGAGACACAGGGAGAATGTGCAAACTCAACACACAGTCCCCCGAGTCTGGAATCGAACCTGGGACCCTGGAGCTATGTGGCTGCAGTACTAACCATGAGCCGCCGTGCCACCCCTTGTTCCTTCCAAAGTGAATCACCTCACATTTTTCTGCATTAAACTCCATTTGCCACCCCTCAGCCCAGGTGTGCAGCTTATCTATGTCCCGCTGTAACTTGCAACATTCTTCAGCACGATCCTCAACTCCACTGACCTTCGTGTCATTCACAAATTTACTAACCATCCTTCTACACCCTCATCCAGGTCACTTAGCAAAATGATAAACTGCAGTGGCCCCAAAACAGATCCTTGTGGTACACGACTTGTAACTGAACTTCAGAATGAACTTTTCCATTCAACCACCACCCTCTGCCTTCTTTCAGCTAGCCAATTTCTGATCCAAACCGCTAAATCACCCTCCATCTCATGCCTCCATATTTTGTGCAATAGCCTACCGTGGGGAACCTTCTCAAACTCCTTACTGAAATCTATTTACACACCAACTGCTTTACCTTCATCCACCAGCTTGGTCACCTTCTCAAAGAACTCAGTAAGGCTTGTGCCATGTTGATTATTTGGGTGGAAGTGAGAAATAAGAAAGTGATTATAGGAATTGCATTATACACCAGCTAATAGTCTGCGTGAAATTGAGTAACAAATTTGTAAGGAGATCTCGGTTATCTGCAAGAATAATAGGGTGGTTACGGTAGGGGATTTTAACTTTCCAAACATAGTCTGGGATTGCCGTAGTGTTAAGGGTTTAAATGGAGAGGAACTCAAGTGTGTCCAAGAAAACGTTCTGTTTCAGTATGTGGATGTACCTACTAGAGAAAGTGCAAAGTTTGGCCTACTCTTGGGACATAAGGCAGGGCAGGTGACTGAGGTGTCAGTGGGGGAGCACTTTGGGCCCAGCGACCATAATTCTATTAATTTTAAAATAGTGATGGAAAAGGATAGACCAGATCTAAAAATTGAAGTCCTAAATTGGAGAAAGGCCAATTTTGACGGTATTAGGAAAGAACTTTTGAAAGCTGATTGGAGGCAGATGTTCGCAGGTAAAGGGACAGCTGGAAAATGGGATGCCTTCGGAAATGAGATAACGAGAGTCCAGAGACCAGTATATTCCTGTCAGGGTGAAAGGAAAGGCTGGTACTTTTAGGGAATGCTGGATGACTAAACAAATTGGGGATTTGGTTAAGAAAAAGAAGGACGCATATGTTGGGTATAGACAGGATAGATCGAGTGAATCCTTAGAGTATAAAGCCAGTAGGAGTTTATTTAAGAGGGAAATCAGGAAGGCAAAAAGGGGACATGAGATATCTTTGGCAAATAGAATTAAGGAGAATCCAAAGGGTTTTTACAAATATATTAAGGACAAAAAGGTAACTAGTGAAAGCATAGGGCCCCTCAAAGATCAGCAAGGGGGCCTTTTATGTGGAGCCACAGAAAATGGGGGAAATATTAAATGAGTATTTTGCATCAGTGTTTACTGTGGAAAAGGATATGGAAGATATAGACTGCAGGGAAATAGATGGTGACATCTTGAAAAATGTCCAGATCAGAGGAAGTGCTGGATGTCTTGAAATGCATAAAAGGGGATAAATCCCCAGGACCTGATCAGGTGTACCTTGGAACTCTGTGGGAAACTAGGGAAGTGATTGCGAGGCCTTTGCTGAGATATTTGTATCATCAATAGTCACAGGTGAGGTGCCAGAAAACTGGAGGTTGGCTAACGTGTTGCCACTGTTTAAGAACGATGGTAAGGACAAACCAGGGAACTATGGACCAGTGAGCCTGATGTTGGTGATGGGCAAATTGTTGGAGGGAATCCTGAGGGACAGGATGTGCATGTATTTGGAAAGGCAAGGACTGATTAGGGATAGTCAACATGGCTTTGTGCGTGGGAAATCATGTCTCATGAACTTGGTAGAGTTTTTTGAAAAAGTAACAAAGTGGATTGAGGGTTGAGCGGTGGATGTGATCTCTATGGACTTCAGTAAGGCGTTCGACAAGGTTCCCATAGGAGATTGATTAGCACGGTTAGATCTCATGGAATACAGGGAGAACTAGCCATTTGGATACAGAACTGGCTCAAAGGTAGAAGACAGGGTGGTGGTGGAGGGTTGTTTTTCAGACTGGAGGCCTATGATCAGTGGAGTGCCACAAGGATCGGTGCTAGGTCCACTGCTTTTCGTCATTATATAAATGATTTGGATGTGAGCTTAAGAGATATAGTTAGTAAGTTTGCAGATGACACCAAAATTGGAAGTGTAGTGGACAGCGAAGGAGGTTACCTCAGATTACAACAGGATCTGGATCAGATGGGCTAATGGGCTGAGGAGTGGCAGATGGAGTTTAATTTAGATAAATGTGAGGTGCTGCATTTTAGGAAAGCAAATCTTAGCAGGACTTATACACTTAATGGTAAGGTCCTAGGGAGTGTTGCTGAACAAAGAGACCTTGGAGTGCAGGTTCATAGTTCCTTGAAAGTAGAGTTGCAGATAGATAGGATAGTGAAGAAGGCATTTGGTCAGAGTATTGAGTACAGGAGTTGGGAGGTCTTGCTACAGCTGTACAGGACATTGGTTAGGCCACTTTTGAAATATTGTGTGAAATTCTGGTCTCCTTCCTATTGGAAATATGTTGTGAAACTTGAAAGGGTTTAGAAAGGATGTATAAGGATGTTGCATGGTTAGAGGATTTGAGCTATAGGGAGAGTTTTAACAGGCTAGGGCTGTTTTTCCTGGAGCGTTGGAGGCTGAGGGGTGACCTTATAGAGGTTTATAAAATCATGAGGGGCATGGATAAGGTAAATAGACAAGGTCTCTTTCCTGGGATGGGGGGAGTTGGGAGTGAGAGGACATAGGTTTAGGGTGAGAGGGGAAAGATATGAGACCTAAAGGGCAACTTTTTCACACAGAGGGTGGTGCGTGTGTGGAATGGGCTGCCAGAGGAAGTGGTGGAGGCCAGTACAATTGCAACATTTAAGAGGCATTTGGATGAGTATATGAATTGGAAGGGTTTGGAGGGATATGGGCTGGGTGCTGCCAGGTGGAACTAGATTGGGTTGGGATATCTGCTCAGCATGGATGAGTTGGACCGAAGGGTCTGTTTCCATTCTGTACATCTCTATGACTCTGTCTCTGCTCAAAAGATTGCTGCACTCTCATGTTGGAGAATGAGAATAGTTATTTTCTGATATTTGTCTAACTTTTTACTGACTTCACTGGTTCTTTACTCGTGACAAGATATTATGGGATCAACACGTTTTTTTCTTGAAGTTGTTGATTTCACTAAGATAAAGAGGTTAACGTTTGAAAACAGCCAGGCTTTGGCAGATAACGTACGTTTTTTTGTGAAGATCCGAATCACAAGTGGCTGCTTTATTAGCTCTGATGTAGTGCAATGGTTAAGATGTTGTTAAATATTTTTGGAGAGTGACGTAGTCTCTAATGTCTTTCAAAGTTTGTGGTTTTTAAGACTCAATTAAGCTAAAAGTAGAGATTGGACAGAATTAATCATATTTCTTTTCAACTCTAAAATCAACTATCAGTTGGAAGACTAAATGTTTTAAATGTTATTAGACTACCCTTGGCTAATAATTTGTATTTCAATTACAGGCTGAGAGTGAACTTTCTCTGGCATACAAAATGGTCAAGTGGAAACCTTGGGAACCATTAATAGAAGAAGCCCCTCACAACCAATGGAAATGGCCAGTTTAAATTTTATGTAAATTACGTTGCTTTATTCAGAAAATCATACCGTCTGTTCTGTCAGTTTCAACTGGTATCAATGTTATTAAAATTTATTGGTGAAACATTCTTTGCTTCATTTTTAACTTTTGTCATGGCACAATATCTGAAATGAGCTATAAATGTATGCCTTTAATCCTGTGAATGTAGCAGAATAATCACCTTTTGCACTGTCTACTGTGGTAGTCTATCTGCAAGATTGAATATTGTCAGTGTGGATGTACATCCTGGAAAAGTGGGAGCAGCAACAAGAAGAATTGGCTGTGGATGAAAGAGGGGCAGCCCCTCTCTGACTGCAAATTGAAGTGTAAACCAAAGAAAAACATGTCCTTCCGTTGAGTGTTCGGCTCCGATGAGCATGTTTAAGGAGGAAAAAAATGTTGGCACACCTATCCCCTCACCTCTATCCAGGGCCCCAAACAGTTCATCCAGATGAGATAGAGGTTCACCTGCTTCTCCACTAACCTAATTTACTATTATCTGATGCTCCTGATTTTGACTTCTCTACATTGGGGAGACCAAACGTAAACAAAGGGCACGTTTCGCTGAGCATCTCGCCCAGTCACCGCCCATTTTAATTCTCCTTCCCATTCCCTTTCCGACATGACCATCGTTGGCCTCCTCCATTGCTGCAATGAATCAGACCACAAACTGGAGGAACAACAACGGGCGGCACGGTGGCCCAGTGGTTAGCACTGCTGCCTCACAGCGCCTGTAGACCCGGGTTCAATTCCCGACTCAGGTGACTGACTGTGTGGAGTTTGCACATTCTCCCCGTGTCTGCGTGGGTTTCCTCCGGGTGCTCCGGTTTCCTCCCACAGTCCAAAAGATGTGCGGGTCAGGTGAATTGGCCATGCTAAATTGCCCGTAGTGTTAGGTTAAAGGGGTGGATGTAGGGGTATGGGTGGGTTGCGCTTCGGCGGGTCGGTGTGGACTTGTTGGGCCGAAGGGCCTGTTTCCACACTGTAAGTAATCTAATCTAAGTAATCTAATCTAATCTAACAACATTTGAATTCTCTAATTTTAAATAACCCTTCTTCCCATTACTTGATTCCCTTCCCAGCCCCTCCCCCTTCCTTCCATGTCTCTCAGCGACGCTTCCTTCTGGCCACAAACTGGATTCATTCCTCCCATCAACCAAGCAGGTCGTACCTTCTGCCTGTGTTCACCTATCCCCATCTCCCCACCCTGCCCTTCCACCACCCCTTTATCTACAACCCACCTGACACCTACCCTCAGTCTGGAAGAAGAATTACACCTGAAACATTGACTTCTCCGCCTCCTGATGCCGCTTGGCTTGGTGTGTTCTTCCAGTCTCCTCCTTGTCTATCTTGGATTCCAGCATCTGCAGTTTTTTTTCGTCTCTGTTTTAAGGAGTCAGCCTGTTTTAGGCAGTTATCCCATGTTCTTAGAAGTTAACTGTCAGCCATCACATCTCAGGGAAAATTGGGTACCTTTTTCTTATTCACAGGCCAGCATTTATTGCCAAACTCTAATTGCCAGGAGGGTGGTTAAGGGTCAACCATGTGGGTCTGGAGTTGCATGTAGGCCAGACTAGGTAAGGATGGTAGTTTTCTTCCCTAAAGGACATTAGTGTACTGGGATAATTCTGAAAATGTCTCAATTACTATATATACTCGAATAATAGCCAATCTCTCACAAAAGTCAACCCTCTTTTCAGCCAAAAAATTTGGAATTTTTCATATCTTGTGTAAAAGTTGACCCCAGTTCTTCACATAACAGATCAACATTTGAAGAGTCTACAGGAATAGTGCCAGAAGACTGGAGGATAGCAAAGCTTGTCCCCTTGTTCAAGAAGAGGAAGTAGAGACAACCCTGGTAATTATAGACCAGTGAGCCTTACCAGTGGGTAAAATCTTGGAAAAAGCTATAAGAGAGAGGATATATAATAATCTAGAAAGGAATAAGTTGATTAGGAATAGTCAACATGGTTTTGTGAAGGGTAGGTTGTGAGGCACAAACTTGATTGAGTTCTTTGAGAAGGTGACCAAACAGGTGGATGAAGGTAAAGCGGTTGATGTGTAAATGGATTTCAATAAGGCGCTTGATAAGGTTCCCCACGATAGGCTATTGCACAATATATGGAGGCGTGAGATTTGAGGGTGATTTAGAGGTTTGGATCAGAAATTGGCTAGCTGAAAGAAGGCAGAGGATGGTGGTTGATGGGAAATGTTCATTCTGGAGTTCATTTACAAGTGGTGTACCACAAGGATCTGTTTTGGGGCCACTGCAGTTTATCATTTGTCTATGTGACCTGGATGTGGGCATAGAAGGATGGTTAGTAAATTTGTGAGTGACACTAAGGTCAGTGGAGTTGCGGATAGTGCTGAAGAATATTGCAAGTTACAGCGGAACATAGATAAGCTGCAGAGCTGGGCTGAGGGGTGACAAATGGGGTTTAATGCGGAAAAAGTGTGAGGTGATTCATTTTGGAAGGAGCAACCGGAATGCAGAATACTGGGCTAATGGTAAGATTCTTGGTAGTGTAGATGAGCAGAAAGATATGTGTCCATGTACGTAGATCCCCTGAAAGTTGTCCCCCAGGTTGATAGGGTTGTTAAGAAGATATATATGGTGTGTTAGCTTTCATTGGTAGAGGGATTGAGTTTCAGAGCCATGAGGTCAAATTGCAGCTGTACAAAACTCTGGTGCAGCCACACTTGGAGTATTGCGTACAATTCTGGTCACCGCATTGTAAGAAGGATGTGGAAGTGTTGGAAAGGCTTTGGAGGATACTTACCAGGATGTTGCCTGGTATGGAGGGAAGGTCTTAGGAGAGGCTGATGGACTTGAGGCTGTTTTCATTAGAGAGAAGAAGGTTGAGAGGTGACTTAATTGAGATATATACGATAATCAGAGGGTTAGAGAGGGTGGACAGTGAGAGCCTTTTTCCTCGGATGTTGATGGCAAGGACAAGGTGATATCGCTTTAAAATGGGGGGGGGGGGGGGGGGGGGTGATAGATACAGGACAGATGTTAGAGGTAGTTTCTTTACTCAGTAGTAGTGGTGTGGAACACCCTGACTGCAACAGTAGTAGACTTTAAGGGCATTTAAGTGGTTATTGGATAAACAAATGGATGAAAATGGAATAATGTAGGTTAGATGGGCTTCAGATTGGTTCCACAGGTAGGCGCAACATTGAGGGTCAAAGGGCCTGTACTACACTGTAGTATTCTATGTTCTGAGTCAGTGTGCCAGCTGCTCCGCTCCACTCTGGATTTTCAGAATTAGTGTAATTTGGTTTTTTTACTTTATTTGTTTAGAGATCAGTTGGGCTTCTACTAATGATATGGTATGAATTTCAGCCACTCAAAAGTAGTACCCGTTTACTAGTTGACCACACAAGTTTAACCCGAAAAGTAGTTTAAAAAATTTGACTATTACTCAAGTATGTATGGTAATTTTGATCTGTAGGAACAAATGCATTGTCACACTATTTCCTTATTTTCTCTGGCTAAAATCCAGTGACAGCAGCCATACTACTTACTAAACCACCAAATAGGAGGCCATTCAGTTACTGTTTGCACAGATAAGGGTGCCAAACCTGAAAATTTCCTGTTCTGTGTGATTCAGTTGTTCACTGCTTTGGTTGGTTGAATTTTCAGGAAGCCTGGACTGTTGTATTTGAATAAGTTCCTAAAAAGCTGCAGACATTTCTTAGCTATCAACATTGCAAAGTTCCATGATTCACTCATTCATGAGTGAAAGAATACTTGAAGTTGAATGCAAACCAAGCTTAGTTTTCTGACTTCTTAAGAACTTTAAATAGGCTCCAGAACATTACAGCATACAGTAAAGAAAGAACTATAAGGGCATGATGTTGGGAAATGTTGGATTGGACCAGTCCCCTGACTATACTCAGATCACCCTTGATTTAGGGTTAATCCATACTATTCACCATCTTCTGCAAAAGGTTGTTTTTATTGATGATGAAAGCAGTGTTCGTGAATCAGTTTTACTTCTGTTGCATTAAGTCCATTTGCTGTGAAATTACTATGTTGAATTCTTGTGGATTTTACTGTGTCCACGTCGCAACTGTCTTTGCTTCTATAAATGAGTGTACTTCAAAACTAATTAATTGACTATACAACACTTTGGTAATGCCCCATGGAGACTGAGCTGTAATAAAAGCATAAACTTGCAATGAGATTCCACCACCCTTTCAGGTAGCATATTCCCAATATTAGTAACCTGGCTTATTTATCGATTTGTTTTACCTCAAGCAACCAAGTTACTAAAACATTTGACAGAAGAATGGATTCTTCCTATTTACTCTAACAAAATTCCTGATCGTTTTATGGTCTCTTGTCTTTGCTGTCAGGAGCACAATTATAGCTTCTAGAGGCTTGTCACATAGCTCCCTCATCCCCAGCATCACCTTGGAAAACATGCTCCTTTATAACTGTTCCAGAGAGTAGTGATCCTTTTGAAATGTAGTATTCATTTTGAAATGTAGTGTTCAAAATTATCTGAGATTAGTTTTCAGTTGTCACCACACTAGGTAACATAATCAGTGAGCCTCTGATGAGGCACTGGTTGTATGGCCCACTTTTTATTTATGTGTGTAGGTTTCCTTGGGTCAGTGACATCATTTCCTGTGGCGATACCATTTCCGGTTCCTTTTCTCAGGGAGTGGTAAACGGGGAACAAGTCAATGTGTATGTTTATAGAATTCTGATTGGAATGCCATGCTTCTAGGAATTCTCATGCATATCTCTGTTTGGCTAGCCTGTGACCCTTCCTAGGACAAGCCAAACAGAGACGCATGAGAATTCCTAGGAGCATGGCAATCCAACTGGAACTCTCTTAACAAACACATTGACTTGGATCCCATTTACCACCCCCTGAGAAAAAGATGAGGAAATGACATCAGTGTCCCAAGGAAACCTAAACACACAAATAAAAAACAGACCATACCACCAGTGCTTCATCCAGAGGCTCACTGATGATGTTACCGAGTATGGTGATAAATTGTCTGAAAATGAACCCACTAGCTCTGTGCGCCAACTTACATCCAGAACCTCAACCTGAGCTACAAATCTTCTCAAAACTCACTATTATCTTAGAGATTTGTAAATGTTTTGCATGACTTTTTGTTTGTAATACCTGTCTTGACAAAGCCAATATTTTATGTAATTTTCTTTAACGTTTCAACAACATACCATACCTTTCAAACATTTATGTATATTCAGTTTCCTTAGGTCTTGCACTGCCCTTAAAACAATATAATCGAGATGCAAATTCACAAATTGGAACTGTTTTCTAAAATATTAGAAACACAGCTACACAGCTGACATTAAGGAATACATCTTAAGTGAAAAACAAAATGCAGGTTTTTTCCCCTTTATTCTGAATGAAAGTGGCAAAAGTGAGGACTGCAGATGCTGGAAACCAGAGTTTAGGTCAGAGTGGTGCTGGAAAAGCACAGCAGGTTAGGCAGCATCCGAGGAGCAGGAAAATCGACGTTTCGGGCAAAAGCCATTCCTGATAAAGAGCTTTTGCCCGAAACGTTGATTTTCCTGCTCCTCAGATGCTACCTGACTTGCTGTGATTTTTCCAGCACCACTCTGATCTTTCCAGCACCACTCTGATCTAAACTCTTCTGAATGAATGTGGCAGTCACTAGGAAGGTTAATGGTTGTTGCCCTTGCCGAGCTGGCCTCGAACTGATCATACTGTAAGGCTATTGCAAAGGGCAGTTCAGAGTCAAGCTCTTGCTGCAGCACTGGAGTCATAAGAAGCCAGACTGCAGAGCATTGGCTTAAAATGCAAATCTCAAGTTCATTTCTGTCTTGGGTATGAAATTGGCTGGTGAAAATGCCTTGGAAGTGTAATTTAGTGTTTGTTAAGTTCTCCTGCACTCAGGCCCTCCTCCTCCTGAGTGAGGTCACACTGCAGACACGTGACCCATCACAATGGAGAGGTGGTGGCACGGCGCATGCGCAGTTTCCTGGCGCAGACGCAGTGCTGCCGATGAGGTTGCCATGACTCCGCTGTCAACAGCCGAGCCCGGGACCGGAGCGGGGAGAACAGGAGGCAGCAACCCGGAGATCACAACCCGACACGGCCCAGCAGTGCAATCAGGTCCACTTCCTCAATACTTTCTGCTCACTCTTTAAGGCTCGGCTCCGCTCGGGACGGGACGGGGACCCTGGGGTCTCTCCCGGAGGTATCCCTGACCCGGGACAGCGACCTCGGGCCTCTGTGGGATCTCCCTGACCCGGGATAGAGACCCTGGGGGCTCCCGGGAGTATCCCTGACCCGGGACAGCGACCCTCGGGCCTCTGTGGGATCTCCCTTACCCAGCTCAGAGATCCTCGAGGGTCACTGGGGTATCCCTGACCCTCGACAGAGACCCTTGGGGCTCCCTGGGACAGACACCTTCGGAGATGCCCGGGGCCTCCTTGACCCAGAGCTGAGACCTTCGGGGCTCTGTGGGATGTCCCAGATCTGGGGAGAGCCCCTTGAGGGTCCCTGGGGTATCCCCAACTCAGGACAGACCCTCATGAGATCACGTACCTGGAAATATGTGCTCAGTTCTTAGTCCACTTTTATCCTTAATTGAGCATTCTAAAAAATAATATAAATTATTTTAAAACCAACTACGCAAATATCCAAGTTAGCTCTGTCTTTGTTTGACAACTTTGCAGGCATCCGCTCTCAACTGAACTCTGAAATTAAACCTCAAGGGCCTTCTGGAATTCAACTTGTTTATGAGAATCTCAGATATATAACATCAAGTTCTGGCATTAGGCTGTTCTATTACTGAACCAATTTTTCTCTTCCTGTTGAATAATGAATGAAATGTGCTAAGAGTCCAAAAGCAGAGAGTAGAGGCAGTCTGTTATTTTTCACTCTGAAGTGATGTATACACTTGCATCCCTGAGCACTTATTACTAGAACAATGATTCTTCAATATTTATTGATAGCCTGGACTTTGATACACAGGGCATATTTTTTAAATGTGCCAGTTGCTGGAACTCTGAGATGTAGTGAGCAGTGAGGAGAATAGTAACTTCAGGAGGTCACAGATGGACTAATGAACTGGTAAGGCACAGAGAATATGCAGTGTAAGATAGTAGAATTAGGAGAGGCCATAAAACAAACTTAATTTTAAAGGGGAAATAGGAGTGTACATAAATAAATCTCAGAAGGAGGACAATTTGGGAAGGTTACTAAAAATAAGTGTAGGTTGTTTGATTTTATACATGTGGCCATGGAATAGAATGCGTCAAACATTTAGGTTAAATCATTATAAATTGTAAGTAAGTGACCAGGTAAAGTATATGCCCAATTCTAGCGCTAAGCTTTAGGAAAGATGTCAAAACCTGAAGGGGAATAGAGAAAAAAATTACTGTAATAGTACCATGGACTTTTTAAAAAATTAGTTCAGGGGACGTGAGTGGTGTTGGCTTGGCCATAATTTATTACCGATTCTTATTTGTAATGGAGAAGGTGCTGAGCTACTTTGTTGAACCTTTACACTCTTTGGGATGTTGTGCCATCCACAATACTGTTCGAAAGGGAGTTCCAGGACTTTGAAACAGTGGCAATATTAGAACAGCTACTTTAGTTCCAAGCCAGGGTGGGGTGTGGCACATACAGGTGGTGCTATTTACATGCATTAGCCATTCTAGGTGGTTGAGCCTAGAGGTTTTGAAGTTGCTTGATGAGTTCTGCTTGTAGATGATACATATTGCTGCTATTGAGCAACAGTGGTGAAGGGAGTGGATGTTGAATGTGGTAGATGGGGTGCCAGTCAATAGGCTGCTTTGTCCTTGATAGTGCTAAGTCTTTGAGTGTTTTTGGATCTGTACCCATCCTAGCAAGTGGAGAGTATTACATCAAACTCCTGACTTTCTTTTTTAATTCATTCATTGGATGTGGGTGTCACTGACTCGGCCAGCATTTAATACCAATGCCTAATTGCTCAAAGTAAATGAAGCAGTTTCGAATTATAGTCCTTTTGTATTTTAAATCATACCAGAAATAAACCTTTCGGGATTTATTTCAGTGGAAATAAATTATTAAAGAAGTCTGGATTGGTTATTCCTATTTCCTACATCTTAAAGATATTTCGATAAATTGACGAGTTTATTGACAAGTGGCAGGATAAGTCAGGAGTAAGATGGATGAGTGCATCTCCCACAAAAGCTTGACATCATCCAGAACAAAGCATTCCCATGCATTATACCACATCCACCAATTCATTTCTTCCACCAGTGACAGACTGTAGTTGTAGAGTCAACCATCTATGACCTGCACTTCAGTAACTCCCTGAAGCTTCATCAACAGGAAAATCCAAACCTGCAAACTCTACCACAAAAGAAACATGCAACATCATTACCTGTAGGTTCAGCTATGAGTCATATGTCATCCTGACTCAGAAATATCATGCTGTTCCTGCACCATTACTGGACCAGAGTTAAAACATAAAACATTACAGTGCAATACATTCTGGGACTTCAACCCTCAAAGCACTGTGGAGTATCTGTGTCATATTGACTACAATAATTTCCGAAAGTAGCTCCCCACAATTTCGCAAAGAAACTAAGGATGAGCAAATAGAAGTGCCCATATCATGAAATTATTTTTAAAAAACATAATCAGGCTGAACTCAGTACTATATAGGGTGTCTTTCTATTTTGTGCAGACAAATGGCAGAAAATGAAGACCGCACCCAGAAGGCTGAGGAACAAAACATTGCATCTGAGCAAGAGGAGCACACTTCTGACCATGCCATAGAAATTCATGAAGTGTCAGATGAGGGTCATCCTGAAGAGCCTGCAGGTGAAGTAGATGATACAAAATCTGGAGAATACATTGTTGAGTTACCTTCAGGTAAGATCGTATTTTAAACATAACTATTATTTATGTCTAAAATCTTACTTGGGCAATATTCTGGGATAATAAACTGTGTTATGTTCCTGCTGTGTAGAATCAATTGAAGTCTTTAAACGTGGGATGTATATTTGTGAAGTTGAGAATCAGATTGGAAAGAGGATTAAAAGGCTAAATTTTCCACAGCTAACAAGCTGTCAAGACCAAATGCACTACTTCACTTCTTATATTTCTACATCAGGCAACGTACAGATCGTTTGCCATTTTGTCTTAACTTTCCTGTTTATTTCCTCCTTAGTAATGCTACTGCAATAGAAATTAATGACTCCCATATAACCCATCTATAGCCTAACTAATCATTGATGCAAATATGTACGCTTGCAAATATGTATGCTTCAGTGCGGCTAAGAATGCTAAAGAAATTTAACTTAGAGTCCTATGATAGAATACACTGATTTATTTAACTTTATGCACTATATTGATTATTAATACTATAATTGCTGATGTCTTCATGATAAGTTTGATATTGGAATTGTAACAAATTATCTTTTTCAAATTGATATGAGTACTCATTTTCCTTTGTCAATTAATTTCCCTTTACCTTTGGCCATTTGATACAATATGTCTTTTCCTGGTAGAAACAAATACACATTTCCCATCCTACAGCAGATGTATGTAAACCATAAAGGATGGCTATGTGAAAAAGGTGCATTTCATATGGGGAAATTATTGAATAGCTTTTTCATAGGACTTTTTGATGGACAGAGTAATGTGGCTTACATTTGTTTTCATCAGCTGCAGTAGGTTTGTGGCTTTTTATTGTTTCAAGGCTTAAAGATTAGCTAATATGAAAAGCTGTCCTATTTCAGTTGCATTTAAAGGAAACACATCTGCCCAACTATATGGCGAAATATCAAAGTTTGCTGTTCTGCAAATTTCTGGTGGTGATGCTGTGAGAAATGCTATGGAAACACTAGGAACACATTGATAAACTAGTAGTTAGCAGAGAGTTCAATATAGAAAAGATGAGAAGTGTTACACTTTGGAACTAAAAATGGAGAAATGGAAAATAAAGTAATTTGAAGTGTCAGTTAGTTCAAGAGGGCAAGTTGTTACTTTTTTTTTCTCAATTTTCTCATTAAGATGGCTTCTTGTGATGGTCCAATTTGCAACTTATCTCATTGCCAGAGTGGAAGATTTTTTTTGAGCTGCCTAACCCTAGGCTGGAGTTCTCTTCTTAGAGTGTAGCTTTGAAGGAAAATTATTTCTGAGTTCTTTGCTAAATTAAGTATGCCATTTGTTGATTGGGATCCACTTTACACAACAGGCCAGTGGTCAGGCCTCTCTCCCACACAGATTTAGGTGAACTGTTGACAAAGTCTGCCTGTCTCTGGCTATTTTTAATACTTTTTACACTAATTAAAAAGCCTGGATTGGTAAAGCATCAAATAATCAACTAGAATGAATATCCATCTGTCTTAAAACCATTTGATATGCTCAAAGAAAATGCAAATTTTATTTTTGTTTTCATACGCAAAGGTGCCCAAGGATATTCATGCTCTCACTTTGGAAATTGTGTTTTTGCTCTATTTGTGTATTTAATATAAATCAATTTTGAATCAAAAAGTTAAGACTCATCTCAATAGAGTTTGTATTAATCTACAACTTATAAAGGGCGAAGGGAGAACATAATTTATGTCATATTCAATGGCCATTGTTAAGAAGCAAGCAGTCTTTGCTTAATTCTCTGTATCATGCTATTATTTACATTGCATAGAACAAATAAGCAACTTGGATCATAAATGAATATGCTGGAGTGATCTTGAACAATGAATTTAAGGAAATATCTAGTTCAAAACAGATGGAATTCCCCAAATGCAATATTTAAATGATAGATGAAAATTTCCATACCATGAATATCTCATTTTTGCCAAACCAAGATTTTCAGCTGAAAGGCTAAATACATCGATCCTGAGATTAAACATTCAAAGAAATAGTGAATTTGAGTCCTAACATATTGTGTCATTCCATCTAATACCATGCACACAATCTAATTACATGCTAACCTACTGTGGCACTAGGTCATTTTCTTCCTACCCTATCTGTATGTATGATAACCTATTTTGTTTCTCCTTTTCATACTGACTATTACATTGCGTGTTTCAATAGAAAGTTCTGAATTTGCAGATAATGATGTGGGAACAACTTCAGTATCTGCAGCTACTTTGATTGATGAAGAAACAGTAAATAAAACATCAGAAGAAATTATATCAATGGAGAGTCCTGAAGTTATCGATTCAACAGGTATTGCTGATTGCTAATAGAAAAATAAGTGTTCATAAACTACAGAAGTCTTATTTTTGAAACTACTGGTGAAATTTCAGTTTAAAAACTATGAATGTGTTGGCACAAATGGCAGGCAATGTTATTATATCTATTAACATTAATATTTTCTCCCTTTTTTTGTAATTTTTCAACTGCATTCTTTAGGACTCCACATATCTTTCTTCATGCCCTATTCAAAAATGGAGAGATGTGTTGTTTCCATGTTATTCTCCTTATTACATCATAACTATCTGCAGTCAATGCTCAAGTGCATCTCAAAATAGCTCACTAAACTTTTGGAAGATCATAGACCTTTCTTCTCATGCAACACCCCCCCATCAAAAAGAAAATGACCAACCCGGAAAACTAATGTAGTATTGTGGTTGCAAATATACAACTCTGAATGGAGAGATGATTATGCAATCATTGTCAATTGATTTTGCTGCTACCATTCCATTATTTTTATTTAAATTGAGGGGGAAATAGCTTTCAGTCATGTTTGAAGAGATGGGCATTTAGAAGTCCTTTAAGGTAATAAGGAAAATAGCAAAATGGTCTTGTGAAAATTGTAGAGGGCACAAATATTATGACTGAAAAATTAACATTCTGTGGTAGAAAAGAAACCAAAGGACAAGCAGTAACCTCACAGTAACAAGGAAGAGCATATACAAAACAAAAAGAGAAACAGAAATTGCTGGAGGAGCATAGCATGTCTGGCGGCTTCTGTGGAGAGAAAGCAGAGTTATTGCATCGACTCCAATAAACTTTCTTCAGAAGAATCTGTCCTGGAAAAGGATCACCGGACTCAAAAACATTAATCCAAAGAATCCCTATAGTGTGGAAAAAGGCCAATCAGCTCAACAGGTCCACACCTACCTTCCAAAGAGCACCCCACTTAGATCCATCCCTTACTCTACACTTCCGATGGCTAACACTCCTAACCTACACATCCCTGAACATTGTGGATAATTTAGCATAGCCAATCCACCTAACTTGCACATCTTTGGACTGTGAGAGGAAACCAGAGCCCCCAGCGGAAAACCCACACAGACACAGGGAGAACGTTTAAAATCCACGCAGACAGTTGCCTGGGGGTGGAATCAAATCCCTAGCACTGTGAGACAGTGTGCTAACCACTGAGCCACCGTGCCCCTCTGCTTTCTTTCCACAGATGCTGCCAAATCTACTAAGTTTCCTCAGCAATTTCTCTTTTTGTTTCAGATTTCCAGTATTAGTAGTTCTTTGTTTTATTTTAAGGAAGAGTATATGGCAGGAGTATATAGATTGTAAAGATTAAGATAAAGAAATATGGAGTCATGGTGATTTACCATATGTGAATTTCGCTCAAATTATATTGGTAGCAGGGAACCATGATGGCATGAGAGTGATGGGTGTGTGGGCCTCAGTGCAGTAGGAAGCGCAAGCAGGCAAGTCCTGGAATCTCCTGAAGACTACAGGATGGGAAGTCTGGCAAAGATGCCTTCAGAATACTCAATCTGGATGTCCATTCCCATTAACTGTTCATACTATTCTTAGGTTTCTTTCAAATTGATATTGTTAAACAATTTACTTCCCAGCCTTCTACCTCCCCCATCCAAATTAATTCCAGGAAGGTTAAAGGTAGGACAAAAGGAATGGCAAGGCACTGGTACTAAAAGAGCCAGTAAGGAGAGTAAGAGTAGAGGGGAATAGGGATAGGCACTTTATCTTATTTGACATTAAAGCAAGATCACTTGCTTTGTTTTCGTAGTTGGAAAGTAACATGCACATAAAAATAAATCCAGCTGATTCTTTTGCCCCCACTTTAAGTGAAAAATCAGCAAAATGAGACTTGTACACATATGAATTCTACAATTCTATAGGGAAGTGTATAATCTTGTAAATTTTGTGATAACATGCTCAATAACTCAGCATGCTATTTATTTAGTTAGATTATGTTTGATCTCAATGAATTTCAATGGTCAAGCATTTATTCTATTTGTATTGCATCCTATTTATTCTCATTCAGTTGAGGCAGAAAATCCTGAATCTCCAGAACAAAAGGTTGGGGAAAATCCAATTGACGACGTCACAACTGTTGAAATGATGGTAGAAAAGGATGTTACAACAGAAGAGATGGTGTCAACAGGTGGTACTGACATGAGCCAATCAGGTAATGTTGACATTTTCACAGATTGTAATATGTGGCAGAGTCTTATGGGGTCTGAATCTTATGTGATGTTTGGCAAGGCTTATCTTGACATTGAAAGCATCTTGCTCCATCATGTATGCTTTTCATAAATGCTATAGCGAGATTCTCACTAGCCAACAATAAGTTGCCTATTGGCAGTGCTTAAAGCTTGTTAAATAACTTATTGATGGCGTAACTCACCTCATTACCCTTCAGCTTTCTATGTTACCAAATGTGCCAAACAAGCTAGACATTGAAAAATCTTGACATGGAACCTAAATCTGGTGAATGCAGCTCACCTCCTGCTCCAAAGAACCTCCATGTTGGACATCGGGCACCAACATGTCAGGGCATGCTCAATGGGCACCTGCCACACTCTGTGTTCACAGACAAGGGCATCTGATATGTGCCATCTTTGGACTGTGGGAGGAAACCGGAGCTTCAGGCACATCTCCAACCCACTTACAGGATGCTTCTACACTTCAGTACTGCATCTTGGGATGCACAGCAACTATCATTATAATGTTACAGCAAAGGCACTGTGTGCTCAGTGACATGTACCCAACTCACTGATGAACTAGATCAAGCTGCATCTCTATGGGCTCTTTATTTACTGTCACAGTGCACAGTCACTCTGAGCCTACATAGATATTCATAAAGTTCCTATTTTAAAAAGCTTTACCTTGTCTCACCCCGTCAACCAAAGACGCCATATTACTTCTATCTTGCCTTGCCATTTAGCGCTGACATAAAAGAAAGAAGCTTGTCCTGATTGTTAGCATGTCTCCGTCAAGTCAAGAGAGACAACCTTTGCTCGGGGGCCCAGCACACAAAATTAAATGAAAATCTGGAATTAAGAGTCTAATGACGACGGCAAACCATTGTCGATGGTCAGGAAAAGCTCATCTGGATCACTAATGTCCTTTAGGGAAGGAAACCTGATCTGGACTACATGTAACTCCAGCAAAGTGGTTGATTCATAACTGCCCTCTGGGTTGGGCAATAAATGTTTACCTAGCCAGTGATGCCCTCATCCCATGAATGAGTAAAGAAAACGTCAGGGCGCTCTCCACATTAGGGGCTGAGGAGTTGAATGTCAAGCACCTCACCACTTAACTGAGCATGAGCTTTATTGGGAGGTCAGTAGATTAGATTAGATTACATTACATTACAGTGTGGAAACAGGCCCTTTGGCCCAACAAGTCCACACCGACCCGCCGAAGCGCAACCCACCCATATCCCTACATTTACTCCTTACCTAACACTACAGGCAATTTAGCATGGCCAATTCACCTGACCTGCACATCTTTGGACTGTGGGAGGAAACCGGAGCACCTGGAGGAAACCCACGCAGACACAAGGAGAACGTGCAAACTCCACACAGTCAGTCGCCTGAGGCGGGAATTGAACCCAGGTCTCCGGCACTGTGAGGCAGCAGTGCTAACCACTGTGCCACCGTCCTGCCCACTAGAGTAGCAGAGATGGAGTGAATATGAGGGATCGGAGATGGTGATAGTTAACACTGGCAAAGTAGAGAAGGTCATTCAACATCCTACATCCTGGTGTATGTTTCTCTGGACAGCTGAGACCTGGCTGGCATGGGCTGGTATTGTGACCTCTACTACTGATCCTTGGGGAAAAGGAAGTTCTGTCTTTGCGCTACCTCAGCTAGCAGGGCCTCCAGGTCTTTGCCCACAAAGTGAGGCACCTGTTTTCCTTATTGCTATGTCAAGGACAAATGTCAGGGACAGTACGCAGCAGCTCCAGACTTGTCTGGGTGCATAATAGTCTTTTGAGGATGGTGTGAGTACAAGGGATGCCAATAAATTCCATATCTGGACAAACATAACTATCTCTTTAAACGAGACTGAGTCCCCTTTTTCCAACCATTCTGTGAGCAGTGTTTAGGCTTCTTTGCTAGTCATCTTGTCCAGCCTAACTTGGCAGAGAGAAGAGACCACTTTAACTGACTTCCTTGCCAGTGTCTGAGTCTCAGTGCCAGTATTCGTGTCTGAGAGTCACTGGTGGATTCTCAATGACCCCACATCCTTCACGTTTCATGTTTTCAATGGCACTGTTAGCCTGGCAGATTCGCTAGGTTCCTTTTTTTGCACACACTGAGTGTTCCTGTTCAGTCTCAACCACATTAGGGTCACCAATTTTGTAAGTTTTAGGGGTCTTATAATTCACATTCAAATATCAATATGAATTTGTTCATTTGAAATTTATAGTCTTGAAAAAGGAGGCTTTTGTAATCATGATTCAAGATTAAAAATCACACAACACCAGGTTATAGTCCAACAGGTTTATTTGGAAGCAGTAGGTTTCGAAGTACTGCTCCTTCATCAGGTGGCTGCGGAGCAGGACCATAAGACACAGAATTTATAGCAAAAGGTTAGTGTCATGCAGCTCAACAATATTAAACAAACTTAGATTAAGTCTTTCATCTTTTAGAATGATTTTGTTAGTTTCAGTTCATTAATACGTAAATCCCAGAACTCCTTTTAAGTCATATTCTCAAAGTAACTTCAGGTTTTCTAACAGAGTGTGTCATCACAGCTCAGACAATGCATTAAAGGTGTGAGGTTAAAGTCTGTCTGTGTCCCAATTTTGAGTCTGACTGATTCTATTTCTGAAGTGGGACTTACAGAACCTTGCATGGATTGACCATGTAAGATTCTGTAAATACCACTCTAGAAATAGGTAAAGTGGGATTATGTATGAGGCTAAGCAGAGTCATATGATCTTACAGTAATTAGCTCTACTTAAACAGATTAATACAATTTTTTTGAGAAAATTGTATCTCAGGTTGAGGTTCAGGTTGTAAGTTTGCTTGCTGGAAGCTTTGCTTTCAGACATTTCATCACCAAACTAGGCAACATGGTCAGTGAGCCTCCGGTGAAGCAATGGTGTTATGTCCTGCTTTCTTTTTATTTGTCTTGGTCTTTTAAGGTGGCTGATATAATTTCTGGTTCTTTTTCTCAGAGGATAGTAGATGTGGTCCAAACTGATGTGTTTATTTATGGAGTTCCAGTTACAAAGAACAAAGAAAATTACAGCACAGGAACAGGCCCTTCAGCCTGTGCCAATCCAGAACTTATATCTAAACCTGCCGCCTATTTAGAATGCCAAACCTCGAGCAATTCCTGTGTGTGTCTCTGTTTAGCTTGTCCTAGGATGGATGTGTTGCCCCAGTTGAAGTGGTGTCCTTCTTTGTCTGTATGTAAGGATACTAGTGATAGTGGGTCATACCTTTTTGTGGCTAGTTGGCGTTCATGTATTCTGGCGGCTAGTTTTCTGCCTGCCTCTCCAACGTAGTGATTGTTACAGTCCTTGCATGGTATTTTGAAAATGACATTTGTTTTGCTGGTTGTTTGTATATTATCCTTTAGGTTCATATTCAAAAAGAACAGGTACCCAATAAACACAGTCTGCTGATTTCTCAACAACAAACCCGTACAAGCAGACATGACACACTCAGAAACCCTAGCCACATTACCATACATCAAAGACATCTCTAAATTGACTTCCAGACTACTCAGACCCCTTGGTATCAGGGTAGCCTACAAACCTACCAACACACTTAAATAGCAACTAATGAACCTGAAAGACCCTATACAAACAACCAGCAACACAAATGTCATTTACAATATATCATGCAAGAACTGTTACAAACAGTACATTGGATAGACAGGCAGCAACCTAGCCACCAGGATACATGGACACCAATTAGCCACAAAAAGACATGACCCACTATCACTAGTACCCTTAAAAACAAACAAACAAGGACACCACTTCGACTCAGACAATACATCCATCCTAGGACAAGCTAAACAGAGACACGCTCGGGAATTCCTAGAGACCTGGCATTCTAACTGGAATTCCATCAATAAACACATTGATTTGCACACCATCTATTATCCTCTGAGCAAAAGAACCGGAAATTATATCACCCACCTTAAGAGATCAAGACACATAAGTAGAAACTGGGACACACCAGTGCTTCACCGGAGGCTCACTGATCATGTTGCCTAGTATGGTGATGAAATGTCTGAAAGCAAAGCTTCCAGCAAGCAAACTTACAACCTGAACCTCAACCTGAGCTACAATTTTCTCAAAAATTGTATTAATCTGTTTAAGTAGAGCTAATTACTGTAAAATCATATGACTCAGCTTAGCCTCATACATAATCCTTCTTTACCTATTTCTAAAGTGGTATTTACAGAATCAGTTACAGAACACTGATGATGTTACCTAGTATGGTGACGAAACATCTGAAAACAAACCTTCCAGCTCAGCGAGCAAACGTACTACCAGATTAAGACAATATTGTAGAGATCAGTTAATAATCTATTAATTCTGTTTCTATGACTAAACTAAAGTCTATCAATAAATGCCAGTTTCCTTACTAATCTTCCCGATGATAAGGAGATAATACAGGTCCCTTGCCTTCAGGTACAGATCAGCTCTGATCTGATTGAATAGCAGAACAACTTCAAGGGATGGAAGGGATTTTACATTTGGCAGAAGACATGTAGCATTCTCTTATCAAGTTGTTTACATACCATGAAGCTATCCCCCAAGTTGTATTCAAGAATGACACGTTCATTGACTTCTTGGTGTTCTTACATTTCCTCTAAATCAAAAGAAAACCTGGTGTCTATTTGGCTATGATAGATAAAACCCAAATTAGTTGACAAGTTTCATTGGATGTGGTGTGTGGGAGGAATGATTTCATTGAAAGGCCAGTGTATCAGCCAATTAAGTATTAATCACATTAGTTTGCAGTGGATTTTCCAGTTCATAACTATCTTTTGTATTCAAACAGCAAAGTGTCTAATCAATATTTACTTGCAAGTAACATTTTCATTTGACCTCTTCTCTTTCCTCTGTTGAACTCCTCCAAACCAATGAAATCAAATAAAGAGATGGCAAGAGAAGGGCTTATAATTATTGACTGTAGCAAAATCGGAACAGAAAACTCTTTAGAAGTTGTCTCTGATCAGTCAACTATGAAGCCAGAAGGTAATATACAATTTTACAAAATGTTTTTGTTATTCACTTTTAATACATTTTCAATTATTAACTGTTTATAAGGGTTATGCGCTAGAGTGCATAGTGTGCTCCACTTATTAAATCACTATTGCTGTACTTCTTCATTTCTTCCGAATGTAAAATATGACTTACTTTCCTTTTTTTTCCAATTATTTTATTCCACACCTTTCACATACGTTACTTTTCCAGATGGGTTGGAAAGATTTTATTGCAGTTTCTGAGGGTGTGTTTGCAGTGACATGGCCTGCCTCATCTATTTCAGCAACCAAAAACAGATTAACTCAAAATACATTTCAAGGCTATTTGTAAAATTTTGCTGGGTAGTGAATAACAGTGCTTATATTGGCAATATGATACTATGACTCATTCATTTAAGGGGAGGCAGTGGCTTAATAGTAAACAACACTGGGCTAGTAATCCAGCAGACCAGGCTACTATTCTGGGGACAAAGTTTCAAATCACCATGATGGATGATAAACTTTGTATTCTGTAAAAATCTGGAATTAAAGGTGAAGACACTGACAATATCATAAAAACCCATCTGATTCCCTTCAGGGAAGGAAACCTGCCTTCCTACCTGGTCTTGCCTCCATGTGACTCCAGATCCATAGCAGTGTGGTTGACTCTCTAAGGTAGTTAGCGATGGGCAATAAATATAGGCCTAGTCAGCAATGGTGACATACCATGAATTAATTTATAATCTTAAAATAAGATTTTAGACAAAATAGCTTTTCTTCCTCTTCCCAAGCTTCTGCCCATATTTGTGCAAGTGCTACTCAGGATTCATGAGAACTGTTTAAGGGATTTAGCTAACAATTTTAATTTTCAATTAAACTTGCTTACAGGCTATTTTGTCAGTAATCAAAATATATTGCACGCCGAAATGGTAATTTGTGAATATCAAAGCATTAGAGGAAAAATAGAGAAGGATCAGATTAGACCTAACCTTAGAACTCCTACTTGTGTTATCAGCTTCCAAGATTAGGCTTATTTACGTGGTTTTAAAATAAAAAGGCTTGGAGCAGATATGATTGAAGTTTTAAAATGTTGAAAGGATTAGATTTAGTGTAGTTAGATTATTTAGGATAATAGAGATTGTAGAATCAGAATAGACAATAGACAATAGGTGCAGGAGTAGGCCATTCAGCCCTTCGAGCCTGCACCGCCATTCAATATAATCATGGCTGAACATTCCTAATCAGTATCCTGTTCCTGCCTTATCTCCATAACCCTTGATTCCACTATCTTTGAGAGCTCTATCCAACTCTTTCTTAAATGAATCCAGAGAGTGGGCCTCCAATGCCCTCTGGGGCAGAGCATTCCACACAGCCACCACTCTCTGGGTGAAGAAGTTTCTCCTGAATTCTGTCCTAAATGGTCTACCCCGTATTTTTAAGCTGTGTCCTCTGGTTCGGCACTCACCCATCAGTGGAAATATGTTTCCTACTGCCAGAGTGTCCATTCCTTTCATAATCTTATACGTCTCAATCAGATCCCCTCTCAATCTTCGAAACTCAAGGGTATACAAGCCCAGTCGCTTCAGTCTTTCAATGTAAGGTAATCCTGCCATTCCAGGAATTGACCTCGTGAACCTACGCTGCACTCCCTCAATAGCCAGAATGTCTTTTCTCAAATTTGGAGACCAGAACTGCACACAGTACTCCAGGTGTGGTCTCACCAGGGCCCTGTACAGCTGCAGAAGCACCTCTTTGCTTCTATACTCAATTCCTCTTGTTATGAAGGCCAGCATGCTATTAGCCTTCTTCACTACCTGCTGTACCTGCATGCTTGCCTTCATTGACTGGTGTACAAGAACACCCAGGTCTCTCTGTATTGCCCCTTTACATAAATTGATTCCATTGAGGTAGTAGTCTGCCTTCCTGTTCTTGCCACCAAAGTGGATAACCATACATTTATCCACATTAAACTGCATCTGCCATGCATCTGCCCACTCACTTAACTTATCCAGGTCACCCTGTATTCTCCTAACATCCTCATCACATTTCACCCTGCCACCCAGCTTTGTATCATCAACAAATTTGCTAATGTTATTGCTGATACCATCTTCTATATCATTAACATATATTGTAAAAAGCTGCGGTCCCAGCACGGATACCTGCGGTACCCCACTGGTCACTGCCTGCCATTCTGAAATGGAGCCGTTTATCACTACCCTTTGTTTCCTATTAGCCAACCAATTTTCAATCCAATCTAGTACTTTGCCCCCAATACCATGCGCCCTAATTTTACTCACTAGCCTCCTGTGTGGGACTTTATCAAAAGCTTTCTGAAAGTCCAGGTACACTACATCTACTGGATCTCCCTCGTCCATCTTCAGAGTTACATCCTCAAAAAATTCAAGAAGATTAGTCAAGCATGATTTCCCCTTCATAAATCCATGCTGACTCTGTCCTATCCTGTTACTACTATCCAGATGTGCAGTAATTTCATCCTTTATAATAGACTCCAGCATCTTTCCCACCACTGAGGTCAGACTAACTGGTCTATAATTTCCTGCTTTCTCTCGCCCACCTTTCTTAAAAAGTGGTATAACATTAGCCACCCTCCAATCCTCAGGAACCGACCCCGAATCTATTGAACTCTGGAAAATAATCACCAATGCATCCACGATTTCCCGAGCCACCTCCTTCAGTACCCTTGGATGCAGACCATCAGGCCCCGGAGACTTATCAACCTTCAGACCTAACAGTCTCTCCAACACCAAATCCTGGCAAATATAAATTCCCTTAAGTTCAGGTCCTTCAGCCACTGTTACCTCAGGGAGATTGCTTGTGTCTTCCCCAGTGAACACAGATCTGAAGTACCCATTTAATTCCTCTGCCATTTCTTTGTTCCTAGTAATATATTCCCCTGTTTCTGTCTTCAAGGGCCCAATTTTTGTCCTAACCATTTTTTTGCCTTGCACATACCTAAAAAAGCTTTTAGAATCCTCCTTAATATTCTTGGCCAGTTTACCTTCGTACCTCATTTTTCCTCTGCGTATTTCCTTCTTAGTAATCCTCTGTTGCTCTTTAAAAGCTTCCCAGTCCTCAGTTTTCCCACTTATCTTAGCTATGTTATACTTTTTCTCTTTTAATTTTATATGTTTCTTTACTTCCCTCGTCAGCCATGGCCGCCCATGCCTCCTCCTGGGATCTTTCTTCCTTTTAGGAATGAACTGATCCTGCAACTTCTGCATTATACACAGAGATATCCGCCATTGTTCCTCCACGGTCATCCCTGCTAAGGTATTGCACCATTGAACTTTGGCCAGCTCCTCCCTCATAGCTCCATAGTTCCCTTTATTCAATAGAAGTACTGTCACTTCCGACTGTACCCTTTCCCTCTCAAATTGCAGATTGAAGCTTATTGTATTATGGTCATTACTTCCCAATGGCTCCTTCACTTCGAGGTCTCTGACCAATTCTGGTTCGTTTCACAATACCAGATCCAGAATTGCCTTCTCCCTGGTCGGCTCCAGCACCAGCTGCTCTAAGAATCCATCTCTGAGGCACTCCACAAAGTCTCTTGCTTGAGGCCCAATACCATCCTGATTCTCCCAGTCTACCTGCATGTTAAAATCCCCCATAACAACTGTAGTAACATCTTTACGACAGGCCAATTTCAGCTCCTGATTTAACTTAGATCCGACATCCAGACTACTGTTTGGGGGCCTGTAGATGACTCCCAAGAGGGTCTTTTTACCCTTAGTATTTCGAAGCTCTATCCACACTGACTCTACATCCCCTGACTCTACATTCAGTCCCGCGCAAGGGACTGAATATCGTCCCTTACCAACAAGGCCACCCCACCCCCAGGCATAAAGCTGTCTGTATAGTAAAGCTTGATGGACCCCCATGATCTTTACTTGTCCGTTTGATATATTTATTTATCTGTGAACTCCCTTATTAGAAAGAACATACTACATTCCTGATTGCCCTTAGTTACTCTATTTGTTCAGGTTCCTCACTAGCAACTATGGTCATTGCGTTATTTTGCTGGTTTTAATTGAAACCATGTTATTATCTCTCCTACTGTTTTACTGTAAAGAACATTTAGTAATTGAAAGTTCTGCAATATTCAAAAAACTAAGTATACATGTAGAAGCACAAATGCTTGTTAACAAACAGTGCATGTCAAAGGGGAACCAGCAGAAAATGATGTGTGGGAGTTGAAACAAGATTTTAACCTCTGAAATGATCAGGTAGGGGGAATATTTAGCATTCAAAAAGGGAAACTCAATCCAACCCACCTTCAGAGCACAACTTTTATTAAAGGCATAGTGAAGTACAGGCAACAACCTCACTGCCCAGAAACATCCTTATTTAAATATTTTAATCTGGCTGTTAGTGAGTTGGGGAGAAGGGTCCCAGAAGTTTAAATGAGGGCCTGGATCTTCTAGCCATCCTTTGCTCCCCCAGTGTCACCCCATGAATAATGTGGCACAAATTTCTACATCTTGCTCCAAACTCTGAAGTAAGAGGTAAAGTTGGCTGACAGATTGCTTGCATTTTATAATACCATTTGAATATGAGTAAAATGAATGTGAATTCCTCAGTTTTAATGGTTATTCTTCAAAATAGTTGCAGAACTTCAACATTTTATCATATATTGGGTGGATTGTTATTTTTTGATACTTTTTTGTTTATATTGCACTTTGAGACATTTTATTATCAAAAAGTTTCTATATAAATACAAGTTGTTCAGTTCTTAGAAACAATTTTTTTGAACTGGACACAGCACACACTATTCTCTAATTTATATACTTTATATACTTTTCATACATTAGAGAATATATTCAGAGATTCATACAGCATAGAAAAGTGGCCCATCAAGTCTGCAGCAACTTGTTTACCACTAAATGTGTGCTAATCCCAATTTCTTGCACTTGTCCCAAATCCTTCAATGTTATGATATTTGAAGTACTCATCCAATTTTTTTAAAGGTTGTAAGGTTTCCAGACTCCACTACCTTCCCAGTCAGAGCAGTCCAGATTCACACCATCTGCCAAGTGAAGTTCTCTTCCGAAATCCTCTCTGAAACTCTTGTCCCTTACCTGTGATTGACCCCTCAACCCAAGGGGAGCAGCTGCTGTCTAATCTTCCTGTCCGTACCCCAAACGACCTTATACACTTCAATCATGTCCCCTCTCGGTCTTTTCTGCTCTAAGGAAACAATCGAAGCTATCAGTTTCTCCCTCCCAGGCTCTATCCTGATGAACCTCTTCTTTACCCCTCCAGTGATACCACATCCTTCCCGTAGTGAGGTGACCAGAACTACACATAGTACTCCAGTTGTGGCCTGACCAATGCTCTATACAACTCCAACATTACTTCCTTGCTCATATACTCTATGCCACGACTGATGAAGGCAAGTCCCACATGACTTATTAACTGTCCTATTCAAATCCTGTACTGACTTCAGGGATCTGTGAATAATTACTCCAAGATCCCTCTGTTCCTTTAAGCTACCCAATGTGCTGCTATTCATTAAATACTCCCTTATCTTGTTTCTTCTTCCAAAGTGCATCACCTCACACTTATCATGGTTAAATATCATCTGCCACAGACATGCTTACCTGACCAGTCCATCTATGGCTTCCTGTAATCTACAACCATCTTCTTTGCTATTAACCACTCTACCAATCTTGGTGTCATCTGCAATTTTCCTTAATATTTCCCCCCCATTTTCATCTATGTCATTTATATATATAACAAACAATAAGGGTCCCAAGATAGATTCTTGTGGTCCAGACTCGAAATGTTAACTCTGATTTCTCTTCACAGTTGCTGCCAGACCTGCTGAGCTTTTCCAGCAACTTCTGTTTTTGTTTCTGATTTACAGCATTTGCAGTACTTTCAGTTTTTATTTAGCCTTCTACCACTACTCTTTATGTTCTATTGCTAAGCCAGTTTCTAGTCCATCTTACGAAGTTTTCTGCAGTTCCTCATGCTTTATCCTTCTCAATCAGTCTCCCCTGTGGGACCTTGTCAAAAGCTTTGCTAAAATCCATATAAGCTACATAACTAAACTTCATCATCCATACATTGAGCACATTTTCAAGTGATTCTAACAAATTTATTAGACATGACAAAACCATGCTGACTATCCCTAATTAATTCATGCCTGTCCAAGTGAGTATTATTTCGTTTCTTTCGAATTTTCTCCAATAGCTTCCCTTCCACTGACGTGCGACTCACTGGTCTGTAATTTCCTGGTTCACCTCTACCACCCTCTTAAAAATCACACTAGCTCTCTGACATTTCCCCTGCTGTCTGAAAGAATTTAGAAATTTGTGCCAGAGCCCCTGCAATTCCCACAGCAGCCTGGGATGTAATTCACCCAGACCAGGGAATTTGTCTGTTTTTAAGCTTGACAGAGTCTCCAATATCTTCCCATTTCCTATGTCAAACTGCACAAGTTCCTTACAATCCCCCTTCCGAACTTAGTACCAACATCCTTTTTCCGAGTGAAGACCGAAGACAGGTAGTCATTCAACACCTTTCCAATATCCTGCGGCTTCAAGCACAGGTTACCCTCTTCATCCCTAATGGGCCATACTCTTTCTCTGGTTAACCTCATTCCTTTACTGTATTTATAAAAGTCATTATAACTTATGTAGCTGACTTGTTCCCCAGTCACCTCTCTATTAAGATGGTTGAAGTGTCAGAGAGTAAAATTATCAACACATTGTTAAAACTGACTTTTCCAGATGGACTTTAGGCTATAAAATTGTTTCCTCCATCTCCCCATGAACAACCTTCGCACATCCTGATTGCAGCTTTTCAAAAGTGAATATCAGTTCTACTTTATTCAAATTGTTTCAAATGCTCAGTTTTCTTACATTGACTACAGTGGTTTCATTTATGGAATATTTTGTTGTTTTCCCTTGTGCGTTCAATAATTCCATTTTAGCCATGTATCTTGTTGGTTTTAAACCTGCATTCATCATAAATATATTCCTTAAATGTTAAGCAGAAGTGGCACAATGTAGTTCACAAATCACTTTTCCCTCCTTTCCTTTAAAGGAGCATTTCATTTCAAATTTCCTACTACAGCTAGCCCAAATGAGATGAAATACTCAGCAGATATAGCATTTTGGGAAGAAACACCTTGATGCTCATTGCATTAGCATGTGTCCACAATATCACACCACATTGGTTTGCTATGTTGGGACAACAATTTAGCTCATTAGCATTTGTTTTGAATTAATGTGTTCATAACTTTTTTCCTATTGCATTCCCTGAAACAAATAGATGTGACAGTGAGATCAGACACTCTAATTTTGGACTGTTCGAAATGCACTACAACAGAGAGCCCTACACCAATTGTCTCAAATGAGTGGCCAGAAGGTAAATTAATGCTAATTTGTAGCAAACTATTGTTGAGCTCTTCAGCTACTTTATGTTGTATTACTCGTTTTCCACATATAAATTTGCCAATCATGGGAAAGGACTGCGAGCAGTAAAGAAAATTACTTTCTTTGAAGATTAGAACTGATACCTACAAATTAAGGGAGAGCTGAACAAACATGCCTTTTCTAGGATTTAACGCACAAAGTCTAGGATTTAATAAAATCTAGGATTTAACACATAAACACCAGCTAGTCATTTGGTGTAGTACACATTCAGTAATACACATGGGAGATTTTTTTATATTTTCATGAAGAGATACTATATCACCCTATAGATTCATGTAAAAGATTAATTTTTTGAAACAATCTGTCAAAAGTCACGGGATTGACTTTTATATGGATAATGTTTTTCACGTGCATGATTTGGCCACATTGAATGGGCAAGATGACCTTGAGTAGCTACGGAGCTGAGGCATTGCCAAATAAATTTAAGTAGTTTTTAACATATTATAAAAGGGAGTCGATGTTTATTAAATAGACCTTTCAAATCTGATCCTTTTCAATATTTTAACTATGTATAGCTGAAAGAAACCTAAGGCAGCTATGGCATTTGTACTGCATTTTATAAAGATATCCTTCCTTTGCTGTTGTTTTTGAGTGATATATCAGTAACATTGCAGTAGGGTCCAAACAATATTCTCTCCATTTTAACAAATAAAATAAATCCATTATAATCTCAGCTACTGACCATCACTGTAATAATTTCTTTAACTTTTCTAATTGCTGGATTTAAGTTTTGCAATTCTTATCCATATTAAGATGTATTTAGTTAGTTTTACTCTTGCTTTTTCAGTTGTAGCCAAAGCATTTAAAGCAATTACTTCTCTCTTCCCAACCCCATGTATCCTTTGATTCTGAACTTTTCATGCCTTAATCCCAAAAAAAAACTATGGTCCACTTTTACATAAGGCATATGAGAAATTATGTTTCTTTAATGCCAAAAATCATGAGATGAACTTTTACATGAAGGTTGAATTTATGCAATACACCACCGTTCAACTGTGGTATATTGTGTAAATTGAGTATATGCAATATACCACAGTTCAAATTTTTTGTTGAAATTTGTAAGTGAATGTTACAAACCATTGTCTGTAGTGAGCACCCTCATCACTGTACAGTCACGATACAGCTGTGGTTTATCGCTCATAAAATATTAATTTACATTTTTCCATTATTCCTGCCCACCCAATGTTAACTGCTTCATCAGAAAGTAAATTGGTTCAAGTGGACTTTAAAGATTCCAGAGCATCTTTTAAGAACAGTGATTTTCTCAGTGTCTAAATCAACATTACATTTCCAACAAACAGCACCAAAGACTTCCAGATTAATTGGTTATTTGTTTCAATGCTATTTAAGTGATGATATTAAATGGGCTTACTTAAGTTGGCCACATTGAATGGACAAGGTGACATTCGGTGACTGAAAAGCTACAGTATTGCCAAATTAATTTACATACTTTTTAATGCTTGTAAAAGGGTGCCAAAGTCTGCAAAATAAAATTCTCAAATATGGGACCTCAACCATGCAGAAGAATAAGGGTAGCAGATGTTTGAGAACACCATCATCTGCAAGTTCACCTCCAAGCCACACACCATCACATTTTGAAATGTGTCACTATTCCTTCACTGATGCTCTGTCAGGGTCTTGGATCTCCCTCCTTGACAGCATTGTGGGTGTACCTTTGCCAAGGACTGCAAAAATTAAAAAAAAAAGTTCACCATGACCTTCTGAAGGGCAGGTAGGAATGGGTAATATATATTAGTCTAACCAGTGATGTGAACACGCCAGGAATGACTAAAATACATTAGAGTGTACAGTTTCAAATTGTGTGCAATGGGCCACTTGGAATGTGAACCATTTTACATATCTTGAGAACCTCTATTCAATAGCATCAGGCATAGAAGACAAAATGCATAATTGCCACTGGGTCAGCTCAGCCTTTAACCAACTGAAGATAAAAGTACTTAAGAGCCAGAACCTCAAAGCTGAGGTGAAAGTCATGGTTTACCAGGCAACAATGATCTCCAGGCTCTAATATGTGGAGGCTTGAGTAAGCTGCAACAAGCATCTCAAAGCACTGGAGAAGCACCACCAGTGATGCTTTTGCAAGATTCACAGAAGCAGGCATAGGGGTCCTTGGTATGTATGTTGTGATGAAACTGTTCCTTTAACAAGGTTATGCTGTCTTTGACTTTTTTTCTTGAGAGGTCATAAACAGCGCAGACTTCAAAATGTCTGGGGATTGAAGGGTTTTAGGGCCAATTTGATAATAGCTAACAGATACTGCCTTGGGAAGAAGGCTTTCAAGTTTTAAAAGCAAACACATGTACAATGAAAGGGGAGTGGCTAGTCCTCCCAGCTCAGCTTTTCTCTTGTTTGTTTTGGTTTTTAGCAGTAGTGTGGAAAAAGCTGCTGGACCCAAAGAAAGCAGGTCCAGGCTGGTACTTTGTCTCTGACTTCTTTCTTGTAAAAACTTGTGTTTGATTTTACTTTATGTGCCAAGGGGTGTTTGTGGGGATTGAAGTATTTGGAACATTAAGATGGAATGATCCATTGGGTTTTCAGAGTGGTTAAGTTATTCCATATTTTGTTTTCTGTTGTTTGTGTTTCATTCAGTAATCTTGTAATTAAATTCTGTTTTGTTTAAACTAAGTAGTTTGACCAGCTGATACTCTCTGCGAATATCCTCTTCACACCTGCTTAAAACAACGAGCAAAGTTAGAGCCTGGGCTACCTTCTTGAAATGTTTTGAGAGGGTTTGTCTGGTTCATAACAATGTCAAAAACCTACCTCCAATAGGAAACTGACTAAAGTTCAGATATTTGTGGAAATTAGTCCTTAATTGAAGTGGAAGTGGATTTTCTGTTCAATTAGTGGTCAGAAATGAAAGTGGATCAGCTGAAGTGTGGGACTCATCTCGACCCTTCATTGGTAGCCTTCTCTGAGACCACTGGTTATCCTGAGAGAGATCTGTGGTTTTGGATCAATGTTTGCCACTACACACAAGGAAATGAAATAGCACGCAGGAACTGGAGACGTTGCACTCAGGGTTAACAATAAGTTTATCACTCACTGATCTGCATCTGTTGCTGGAGGCCATGAATGAGAAGAAGGAAGTTCTCTTCTCAGAGGATTGCAGAATGAGACCACTTTATTATGCAGTAGAGGCACCTCGCTGTGGAATTCAACAATCTTGCTTACTGCTCTTTGTGATACAATGCCAATTGAATAATGACCTCTTGAACTGACAAAGTTTTCATGCTGATCCTTCCCCTCTCCAGTGATGGGTTGTTGCAACTTTTTCTTCAAATGAGTAAGCTTTTTCAACTCTGACCAGTCTTTACCCTTACCTGCTAAAACATTTGTGTCTTCCTGACTTTCAACCAGTTAGTCTGAGGCAGGTGACTTCCAAACACCAGATTTGGAGATTAGCCTGAATGATATGAACACTATTTCTTTTGGGTCTTATACTTTTGTATTGTGGAGCTCATAAATGCACAACCTAGAATGGTAATATGTGAATTTTCAAACTTTGGTAAAGCTGCAGAAGGGAATGACCAGAACTGGTTCGACAGCTCGGTTTAGGTTTATTTATTTTAGAGACATACAGGCCTTGAACCGATATTATCTTTTTATGTAAGAGTTTGGACTTAGCGTGGTTAGGTTATTAGAGATAAATAGAGATGGTAGGATTGGAAAACACTGGTGTATGTTATTATTTGTGGGGATGAAGATTGAAAGATCCATGAACTTTGTTGCCCTTTTATGTTAAACTCAGTTTGTTAGGATGAACGCAAATTGCTGGATTGCCTTGATTCCCCTGTATTTGTCTATGTTTCTTGTACTAGTCACACCAGCAAATATTGACTTTGCCTTCCTTTTATTTTCATTTAAGCTATGTTTATTTCTCACTTTCTATTTTACTCTGCAGAAGAACCAGAAACTGAACCTGCAGTAACCTGTGAGGAATTAAGAGCCAAGTTAGAAGCACAGATAGCTGCTATTGCATCAGTGCATGGTAAAATTGAACCCGAAAAGACTGAGACACTAGTTTCCAAAGGCACAGGTAAAGTTGCTAATCAAAGTGTTTTAATTTGCAGCTTATTAACCAGCAAAATAATATTAAATTGGTTAGTTTTATTACCATGTTTTGAAATGGTTTATAGAGTTAGCGAAAACCCACACCATTTTATAGTGAATGTAGTTGGCAGGTACCGTTATTCTCAGGTTGACTGTATAATCAGATGTTTGGAGATGTCTGGGAGCAGAATTATCAAACTAATTTTTTTTGTTCATTTCTCCAGTTGCTTCATCGGTGTAAACCACTTTTGTCCCATTCTACTCAGCAACTTCACATGACCAGATTAAAGCTTTTCAAAAATAATTGTCAGTCCCGATTTGTTTACACTATTTTGTGCTATTTTTGTTAGTTTTGAAATTGTTCCAGTAATTAGAAATCACCAAAACACTAGCTCCAGGAGGGAACATTTAATCTGAGTCTCTTGATTCATAGGATATTACTATTTAAAAACTTGAATGATTGAGATTTGTACAAATGATTTAACTTTAGATCATTACTGTACAAGGTCATCACTTGATTCACCCACACTCAGAGTTGACTATTGGTAAATAATGATCAATGAAATGTTTGTCAAAGGTCTGCACTTTCAAAACTAGTTCTGTGTTTATTGGAATAAATTAGCAGCCAGGTTTCATGTGCATTGCAAGCAGGAGGAAAGGCTGAATAATGCTTCAGAATTGGCAACTGATCGTGATTTCCTCGTGGTAAAAACAAGGACTGCTGATGCTGGAAACCAGAGTCTAGATTAGAGTGATGCTGGAAAAGCACAGCAGGTCAGGCAGCATCCGAGGAGCAGGAAAATCGACGTTTTGGGCAAAAACCCTTCATCAGGAATAGAGGCAGGGTGCCTGCAGAGTGGAGAGATAAATGAGAGGGGGGCTGGGGGTGGGGAGAAAGTAGCATAGAGTACAATAGGTGAATGGGGGTGGGGATGAAGGTGATAGGTCAGAGAGGAGGGTGGAGTGGATAGGTGGAAAGGAAGATAGGCAGGTAGGACAAGTCATGAGGGCAGTGCTGAACTGGAAGGTTGGAGCTGGAGTGAGGTGGGGGAAGGGGAAATGAGGAAACTGGTGAAATCCACATTGATGCCATAGGGTTGAAGTGTTCCGAGGCGGAAGATGAGGTGTTCTTCCTCCAGGCGTCGGGTGGTGAGGGAGCGGCGGTGGAGGAGGCCCAGGACCTGCGTGTCCTTGGCAGAGTAGGAGGGGGAGTTGAAATGTTGGGCCACAGGGCGGTGTGGTTGACTGGTGCGGGTGTCCCGGAGATATTTCCTAAAGCAGTCTGCTGGGAGGCGTTCAGTCTCCCCAATGTAGAGGAAATCGCATTGGGAGCAACGAATACAATAAATGACATTGGTGGATGTGCAGGTAAAACTTTGATGGATGTGGAAGGCTCATTTGGGGCCTTGGATGGAGGTGAGAGAGGAGGTATGGGTGCAGGTTTTGCAATTCCTGCGATGGCAGGGGAGGGTGCCAGGATGGGAAGGTGGGTTGTTGGGGGGCGTGGACCTGACCAGGTAGTCACGGAGGGAACGGTCTTTGCGGAAAGCGGAAATGAGTAGGGAGGGAAATATATCCCTGGAGGTGACAGAAATGTCTTTGGATGATGTGGTTTATGTGAAGGCTGGTATGGTGGAAGGTGAGCACCAGGGGGGTTCTGTTCTTCTTACAATTGGAGGGGTGAGGTTTGAGGGCAGAAGGGCGGGATGTGGACGAGATGTGTTGGAGGGCATCTTTAACCACATGGGAAGGGAAATCGTGGTCTCTAAAGAAGGAGGCCATCTGGTGTGTTCTGTAGTGGAACTGGTCATCCTGGGAGCAGATATAGTGGAGGGGGAGGAATTGGGAATACAGGATGGCATTTTTCCAGGAGGTAGGATGGGAAGAGGTGTAATCCAGGTAGCTGTGGGAGTCTGTGGGTTTGTAAAAAATGTCAGTGTCAAGTTGGTCGTCGTTAATGGAGATGGAGAGGTCCAGAAAGGGGAGGGAGGTGTCAGAGATGGTCCAGGTGAATATAAGGTTGGGGTGGAATGTGTTGGTGTAGTGAATTGCTCAACCTCCTCGCAGGAGCACGCGATAGAACCAATGCAGTCATCAATGTAGCGGAGGAAGAGGTGGGGAGTGGTGCCGGTGTAACTACGGAAGATGGACTGTTCTACGTAGCCAACAGAGAGACAGGCATAACTGGGGCCCATATGGCCCTTTGGTCTGGAGGAAGTGGGAGGATTCGAAGGAGAAATTGTTAAGGATGAGGATCAGTTCAGCCAAACGAATGAGAGTGTCGGTGGAAGGGTACTATTGGGGACGTCAGGAGAGGAAGAAATAGAGGGCTTGGAGACCCTGGTCATGGTGGATGGAGGTGTAGAGGGATTGGGGGGATCTGGACTAGGGGGGAATAGATCAGTGTCAAGGTAGGTGGAGATTAGTTCGGTGGGGCAGGAGCATGCTGAGACAATGGGTCGGCCAGGGTGGTCAGGCTTGTGGATCTTGGGAAGGAGGTAGAATCGGGCGGTGCGGGGTTCCCGGACTATGAGGTTGAATGCTGTGGGTGGGAGCTCTCCTGAGGTGATGAGGTTCTGTATGGTCTGGGAGATGACGGTTTGGTGATGAGGGGGGTGGGGTCATTGTCGAGGGGGCAGTAGGAGAAGCTGTCTTCAAGTTGGCATCTGGCTTCAGCGGTGTAGAGGTCAGTGCGCCAAACTACCACTGCACCCCCTTTATCTGCAGGTTTGATGGTGAGGTTGGGATTGGAGCAGAGGGAGTGGAGGGCTGCGCGTTGTGAGGGTGAGAGGTTGGAGTGGGGGAGGGGGGGTAGACAGGTTGAGGCGGTTAATGTCTCGGCGGCAGTTGGAAATGAAGAGATCGAGGGCAGGTAATAGGCCAGCACAGGGTGTCCAGGTGGATGGATTGTGTTGGAGGTGGGCAAAGGGGTCATGTCCATCAGTGAAACCAGAGCATAAAATGTTGTTCAGACAGAGTTCAGGTATATGCCTTTGTGGTCAGTTTTATTCCAACTTGAACATCACCAGCATCAACACCATTGCTTAGTTGTTCCCATATTATAAAATGGTTAGGTTGAACATGCCCTGCTGCTCAAACCCCAATGCTTTAGATTTTAACTCAGCCATCTCTAGAAAGTTTTGTGTAAATCAGTCTTTGGTATAATAATTCTTTGTTTTCAATTGTTGACTTACAAATAGCTAAATCCACTGTTACCAATGATAAAAACAGAGGTTAAAATATTGCTAGACAGAATCCAGTCAGTCGTCAGTTTTATTCCAACACCTATTTCTTTTAATCAACTTCATATAGAAACATGTCTGGTATGGTTCAGAGGTAGGGATAGTACAACTGCATCATAAGACCCCTTCCCCATATATAAAAGTATATAGAAGCAGAAGTAGGCCATTGAGTCTTCTCCACCATTCAGTTAGATCATGGCTGATCTGACAAGCCTGAAATCCACTTTGCTGCCTTTTCACCAGAAGTCATGATTCCCTTACAGAATAAATACCTGTTTATTTCAGGCTTGAATACACCCAATGACACAGCCTCTACAGCTCTCCATGGTAAGGAATTCCACCAATTGCATAACCGGCTGTCTTAAATAGGTGAGGCTCTACTCTGAGATTTTTCTCCTCTGGCCTTAGTCTATCCCATCAGGGGAAACAACCTCTCCACATCCACCCTATCAAGCTCCCTAAGCCTCCGGGTTGCATATAAACTGGGATGATTATAGGCTGAAATGCACCCAATCAAGTTCTCACCCAATTAGTTTATAACCACCTCTGCATCCCTATCAAATAATGACATTAACTTCAGGATAAACTAATAACTAATAAATTTAAAAAATTTTTTGGTGGTTGTTCCCAGTTATAAATGTTTGATTGTTTATAAAGTTACAAAGGCAAAAAATGTTCTCATTTATAAGTTTATTCAATGAGTTTTACAGAGATTCTAGGTTTCTCCCCACGTTTCCCCAAATTTAGTTATCTCAGCCAAACCAATGGTGAGAGCCCTACCATTGAACCCAGAGTACTGGGTTAAGAATCATGAAATTCTAGCTAGTATTACTTCTTCTGTTGAAATTTTCAGTAATCACAGAGGGGAAATATGGTAAGGTTAGCATAAGTATGGTGTGATCTCTCCCGCAGAAGCAAAATGAAGCTTTCTTTCACGACTGAAACACCAAAATTGGTTACTAGCATGCAACCCAGCAAGGAATCAACTGTAGTTAATATACATCCTTCATAAAAACAGGATAGATTATGATAGAAGTAAACACAATGGACTTTGATGGTTTGTGTGCATTTCACTCAGATAACTTTTGAATAGAACTAGCAAACAAACTAGCTCTACCAGTCTCTAGACATACAAGTTGATAGGATATGAATGAAAAGAGCTTGTGTCACTGTGTTGCACCAGCTGTGTATTTCTTCACACCTTTTAGGTTTTACATTTATTTTCCTGTTTTCCCTCTTGCTGGTAAGATGCTACCGAATGCTTGGTTTATCGATCTCCACCAACTGCTGCCGACAGAGACTTAAAAAAGAGATCAGTACTGCAGGCATATCCTCCGCTACCAAAGACCCCACCACCAGATATTGCAAGTAGTACAGTCACAGGTAATGACCCCCAAAGAAAAATGTTGTTGCATGTGTTCAGTTTATGGTTTACCTGATTAACTGACTTAACAGCAAGCATTTAATCTGTATATTGCAATGTTAACCAGTGTTATATTTGACTGTTGGATGGTACATAATGGTTCAAAACAAATTGCCAAATTTTGAATTTGCAGAAAACTACTGAATATTCATAACCATTGTACTGTAGAAAGGCAGAATGATTTTGGATTCTACAAAATGTGCCTTTCCAGTTAATTTTAATTCTGGAATCAAAATGCCTTCCTCAAATTTACAGTTTTTTTTGGGAGGGAGTTTTGATTTACAGGTTTTGCTAAACACAAATGGCTATAATATAAATAATGACTGTAAATAGATGACTGCAATGTTAATTCAGTAGAACACTACCAAGTTTATTTTTGTGTTCAAGCTAATTTTTTGTGCTTTTTTAATTTAGTTAAAGTTGCCCTACTTCCTACTGGTGATGTTATGACCGTGGCACTCCCCATCTGCCTTACAACAGGGAAGCTAAAAGCACGATTTGGAAAAGAGTTGAAAGTACCAGCAAATAAACTGGAAATAACATGTGACAGTAAGGCTGAAACAATTAAAGAAATTGTGTGACAATATGTGTGTTTACTGAATTGTTATCTGATGCATTATTAGCCATGGAATCTTCTAGCCTGGTGGTTAATTATTTTGTCTATCAGGTTTTGTCTCGTTGTTTTTACTAACATAAACCACCTTGTCTAAGAAATTGCTTCCTCTCCAAATATTCTGAATATTACAGTATTTCAAACAATTTCCATTTTGAAAGTACTTAAGAATTCTCCTGGAATGTCAGATTGTAGAAGAGAGTTCTACATTCTAAATACATGCAATGTAATGATTATCTTAACTACCCATTCAATTCTTTTTGTGGTCACTGTAGATTTCCACACTCTCATTTACATTTCACAGTCAATCTTCCATTTTCCTCATGCCTCTCACAGGTCAATAACCAAACCTTTTGACGACCACTGTTTAAAACTCTAACCCTTTAAATCTGGGTACATAACTGTAATGCCAGTCACGGGTAAGATGCTCATAAAAGTGGCAGTTATTCTGTCCCTTTCTATCCACCCCTATCACCCTTGTAACATTCTATAAAGCATTTCTGTGTGGACAGAAGTACAGATTAAGTCAGGCCAAATTAAATCAACTTGATTTGAAATGTCAAGTGGAATGCATGTTACAGTCTTTTTGGTGGATTTGGACTATTGTCAGTACAAGGCTTTTTTCAGAATGTTACCAGCTATACTGGATCTTCAACCTACACTAGAAGTATGAGATCTTTTTAGCATAGATGTGCAACTCTTCCATCCATTACCTTACAGTCTGTAGAAACAGATAGGAATTGATTCGTAAGATAACATCCTGGGCTGGACCTGCCTGTAGTGCTACCAACATGTAATGTGGTCTCAAATGCTGATTGTGACTGTTGACACAATTATTTTGAAGTGTGGCCCATAAGATTTTGTAAAGTCAGTTTCGTTGCTGTAGCTAGTTTTAAAGGTGATCAGTAATTTTCAACCGTTCTGGCTGATACTAACCCATTGAATTCTGACAGGGTCAGGCATGTTAATAATTGGATAATGGAAATCCATTGCCACGATTGCAAAGGACGATCGTAGAGTAGTGGAATTAGTGGATGGAATTATTTTCCCTATCTGATCGTGGTGAGAAGGGGAATTAATTAGGCCGATCTGTTTGACAAGATGTCCACACCTTCTTGCCACCTCACTTACTATGTTCTGGGCAGGAAGGTCCTTTTGGAGCTTTCTCAGTCTGCCAGTAATTAAGATGTTTAAGTAGTCAAGTGATAGCCACTTAAGTGCCTCAACTCATCATCTCTCTGATTTCTTGCCTTTGCATTGGGTGGGAAAGTTTCCCAGCTACGAAACCAGGATGGCCTTATTGCTGGATTGGGGGACAAAGGGGTGACCTCTGAAGTGCACCTGTCTGCCCTTGCCTTTGATGTCCCTCTCCCTGCAACTCCATCCTGCATTAAGATAAAGAACACTAACCTTCTTGTTGCTGTCTTACCCAAGGCTTAGGCTTGGTGAAGGTACTTAAGTCCCAGAACCTCCCTGCCACTGATTGTTCAGCGGTTTCAGGCAATTCAGAATGCCAATGTTAAGATAACCACCTAAATTCTTAATGATCTGATTACCAAGTGATAGGTCAAGTTATTTGGCATTGGGAGGGGGCATGCTAGTAGCCATCGAACACCCCATTCTGACTAAAAATGAGAAAATTGCCTAAAATATTTTGTAGTCATAATTTTGGATTTACTTAATGCGGACTGATTTGGAATTCCTTACCTCTGGTAAATTAGTAAAACTGCAGATCCAAATCCTCACTACAGTTTATGTACAGATTTATATCAGATCAGTTTGATTCGACACAGATGATTTCCATTGTAAAGTTCAATAAGCCCTATTGATCTGTTTAATGTACTTAAGATTAAACCTGCCTGTTGTAGTGATATATTTTAAAGTTTTTGAATTGAGTATCTTTGAGAGACAGTTGCTGCAGTGGGTAGAGAACATACTGTTCAGTGAGCAATAAGCTCCATTAGTGGGGTGCAAAGCCTTTCTCAGGGCCATTAATGTTACTGATTCAATAGGATATTTTCATAATTTTGCAGTCATTACCTGTGAGGATATTTGGAGATGCTCCAAGAACAGTATTTATTTTATAATTTAGCAGTTTTATAATTTAACTTTGCTCAAGATGTTGATTGCTTGGAGTTGGAGAAGAAATGCCTATTTTGCAGCTGGGAGAATTGAGTTCTGCAGTTTTGTTCATGGATGCATCTCAGTGAATCTGAGAGATATACTGATTGAAGATCCAAATTATTGTACTGAAAATTGACAGAGTATATGAATGAGGCAAAAATATACACTCCTCTTCATTGCTGCTTGTGCCTAACAGACGGATATGAGCGGTTACTTTACAACCTAAAGTTTTGGCGAGTCTTAATATGATCTTAAATTGTTTGATGGGAAAAAATAGAAGAATAGCCCATGATTATTATCCATTTTAATTGTACTACCATTTGGAGTCATAATTTCAGCTGCCTTGTCTCAAGTCTCTGGAGTTCTCTTCCTAAACTTCTCCACCTCTTTAATTCTCTCCTTCCTCATTTAGGATGCTCCTTGTAAACTACCTCTTTGACAAAGACTTTGGCCATTCAGCTCAATATCAATATTCTGTGGCTTGTAAATTTGGCCTTATGCTTGTGTGAAGGGCAAAGGAATGTTTTATTACATTGGAGATACTGTGTAGAAACATGTTATTGTTGCTAAAACAATATATTTTTGAAAATGTGAAGAATTTGGTTGTATTTTTTATTACAGAATGAAGTCTGTACTATTTTCATGTTGAATGAATTGATCATAGAAAGTTTTGGACCTCAACCTAATATTAAAGTTTAAGCTTCTAATGAGTCTAATAAGACATTCTTGTCTTATGTTTTAGGCAAAATAGCTAAGGACTCTGAAACGCTGGTAGACTTAGGAGTCAGACCACATGGCTCTATCCAGCTGGAACTGACATCTGTTGATCCTGAAAAACACCCAATCAAACTAATTAGACCACAGCAGGAATCTGCCACATCTGATGTAATAACTGTCACCATTCAAAAAGGTATTGCATAAGCACCAACCCATGAATATTAGATACTAAGATAAATCTATTCAGATTTGTCCAAGAATGCACAGCTCTACAACAATTACTTTTAAACAGAAACATTAAAATTATGGAGGAAATTGAGGAGCAATGTGGATCTTTCATCTTACACTTTTGATCCTTTTAATCAATTCCTGACCTTTCTCATTTTTGAAATTTTGTAAACGAGGTACGTGTTAGCTTGTGGATCAGTTCTTGTGTTTACTATGTGCCCGATGCACATAGAGGGGCATTCTACTACTGGGCCTCTTTAGAAGTACAAAAGTCAATACATTTTCATACTAAGACTTGAAAATTATGATGATCTTTTAGCTCCATTTCCATTCAAGATATATGGAGATATTGACTCGTTATTTGCTCATATATTTCTGACCAGATGAAATTAATAAATTTTGAGGATGAAAATCCTTGGGCCTTAGCTGTCCACACATATTGTTTCACAAAGGTATCTTGAGGTCTTTGAGCAATGAGTAAGTTTATTTATGCTGTTTTATTGTACTAAAATGCTGAATGGATGAATGGTAGAAGACAGACTTATACCTGCAATTTTTCAAACACTAAATTTTCAGTCTCAACTATTATTTAACTGGAGAAAGACTGCAGAAAGCTAGAACACAGATTGAATTGTGAGTCCTTCTGCATAGATTACAAAAGCGCACAGGGCCAGGGATTTGGATTTGCTTCCAGCCTTGGGTGACTGTCTGTGGGAAATTTGCACATTCTTCCCTGTCTGCATGGGTTTTTAAGTGGATTGGCCATGGTAAATGTGGAGTTAAAGGGATAGGTGGGTGAATTGAAATGCCTAGGGTTGCATTTCATTACTTCAGGTTATAAACAAACATACTCCTCCTTTACAGACAGGTACTTATTACAACTAAAACAAGGAAACATTATGTCATTTTTACATTCATTAAGTCTAGAATGCAAACATTATCAAAAGGAGAAAATACTGGATTAAAACAATTGCTTATGAACAATGGGCCAACTGGCCTTGCTTCCACTCCTATGTCTTATGGTCTTAAATGTATATTCTGAAAGTTATCTCTTTCAACAAGTAACACTGATTTCTTACAGAAGATGAGACTTGTTATTGTGTTGTGGTGGAAATTGAAAGACGTCCTTATCACAAGCCTTTTTTGGGTGGCTTCAGGCACAAGATTACAGGAAAAGAATTTCATCATGCAGGAACACAGACTCCGATCAAAAAAACAAACTGTAGCTGTGTGGAGAGGTTCTGCAGGGAAACACAGGTAAAATTGAAGCAAATTGGTTATGTAATTTGTTAGATTTTTAAAACTTTTCAAGTTTTAACCTGCTGTTGTGTTTTATAATATGTTATTGCTTTCTTGAAAATTCCACCCTCTTATGAAAAGTATTTTCCTGTCACGTAGCTCTTCAGGAGTAGGTTTTCAGCTTTAATGCTAACTTCAACATTTCTGTGTTAACCAGTGGCAGAAATGTGAAATGAATTTACAAGGCACTTCTTTTACTTTTCCATTCCTCAGATGAAACTCTGATTGCCCGTGCAAGCCCTGCTAATAAATGTTGAGAACATTTGTCTCCACAGGGGTGGATTCAATGATAAGAAGATCTTTTAATTTGTTTCTAACACTAAGATGAGCTTATTATCACAAATCCACATCACTCCTAAGACCACCTATTTCCACTTCAATATCACTACTAATTCTGTCCTTTCCTGTGTTTATCAAAACACGCTTGGCCAGCCCATACATGGGAAACTTAACATAATTCAAACTGCTGCCTGTGTCTGAATCCTCATCAGTTCTTGCTCACTATCTCTCCCATATAAATCTATGAATATAGAATTTATAATCCAGGTTATTTCTCAAGTTAAACAATACCTTATGTTCGTATCATGCTATGGTCTCTCCACTTCCTATCTTTAAAATTTGCTCCTAATCTTCTCCCCTCCAAGATGTCTGTACTCACTGAACCCAGGCCTCTTCAATAGTTCCAATTTGAAAAGCTTCTCTAATACTGACCATGCCTTCAGTTGCCTAGATCCTACATTCTGGAATTTCCTCCATAAACATCTCTACATTCCTTTCCTCTTTTAAGACACCTTTTAAAATCTACTTATAGTGTCATAAAGATGTACAACACAGAAACAGACCCTTCAGTCCAACCTAAATTAATCTGGTCCCATTTGTCAGCACTTGGCCCATATTCCTCTAAATCTTTCCTATTCATGTACCCACCTACATGTCTTTTAAATGTAATTGTACCAGCCTTCACCACTTCCTCTGGCAGCTCATTCCATACAAGCACCACCCTCTGCATGAAAAAGTTGCCCCTTAGGTCTCTTTTAAATCTTTCCCTTCTCACCCTAAACTTATGCCGTTTAGTTCTGGACTCCCCCACCCCTCTATAAACCTCTATAAGGTAACCCCTGAGCATCTGATGCTCCAGGAAAAACAACCCCAGCCTATTCAGCCTCTCCCTGTAGCTCAAACCCTCCAACAACTTTGTTATAATTTGGTATAATACAGGAACATCTCATTGCAGATAATAAAATCTGAACTGAAAACAAAAAATGCTGCAGATCACAGCAGCTCAGGCAGCATCCATGAAGAGAAAGCAAGCTAACGTTTTGAGACTAGATGACTCTTCAGCAGACCTGACTTCACCTCAGTTGAAGAATGATCTAGACTCAAAATGTTAGCTTGCTTTCTCTCTGTGAGTGCTGCCTGACCTGCTGTGATCTCAGCATTTTTTTTGCTTTCAGTTCTACTATAATCTAGTTTGGTTTTGTGGCGTAATTAGCTTTGTAATGCTCCTGGGAAATGCCTTGGAATACTTCATAACATTGAACATGCCATATTAATAGAAGTTGTTATTCTGTTCTTCTTCAGTGTGGGCTTTGTTATCAATATGCTAACTGCTTGCCAGTATTGAGAAAAAATGGCTCCTTTACTTCTGGAGTTAATTAGCCTAATTATTAATGGGGTAAACGTACTATGAAATTAATGAGAAAATCAAAAAGGAGATGCATGATGTTTTTTCTTCACAAATTTTGCTTATTGTAATAAACACTTATTTTCTTTTGTCTTTGGCAAATTTCCTCAATAAATAATATTGTTTCCATTTAGACAGTTTCTGCCAAGAATCAGTATCAGCAAACAACAAATAACACATCTACACAAATGACCAAAATTGGCTGTTACGTGTCCAATATCACAGACAAAATGGTTACTCCAGGAAAATACTTCACTGCTGCAGAATACCGTGCTCAGAGATTGAAAGCGGTGAGTTATTAATGTGTCTAGAAAGATTGTAAATATTTTTAACATTTCTGAACCAGCAACTTAACTACATAATTATAGCATTTTTTTTCCCATGGTAACAGGTTCAAATAACAATTGATTTAGATAGGTGATATGCCGATGTAAAGTTATGAGCGGATTATTCCCATTTTCAGTCAGTGCTTTGTCAAGCAAGATTCATGGCACCTGATCCACAATGGATCAAAGTGGCTTTTATCATGAAATTTTCTGCTCTTCACTGTATGAGTATGACTGGTGGTTATTTCAGTATCCATTTTGTGGAATTGCATGTCAGGAGTACTGGAACCATACTTAAAACATCACTCTGGACACTATAAACTAGGAACTGTCCTTTACACTGTGCATAATGGACAGAGATCTGGGAGATGCTGCTCGATGGGTGGTGAAGAGCAGTGCTATCTTTTTTCCTGTCAACTGTCACAGGAGGCCATGCCACCAGACCAAGCCAGCCTGGGCCCAAGTAGCAGTTTGGTATAATACTGTGTCAGAAGAGACACCCAGCAATGCCCAAAAATGTCAATGAAGGTCTGTGCTCTGCAAGAATAAGCACATCCACTCCCATCTGTTTTCCTTTTTTTTTCTTTTGCTTCCATCCTTTTTCTTTCTTTACTTTTCCGTGGTGAGTGGTTGGTAGCTTTGGCACGGTAGTGAGAGTGGGCCGGGTGTGGAGTGGCAGATGTGACTTCTCCTGACAATTGGAGGCAGCAGCTGCATGGATGTCCTCCCAGTGTTTGTGGCAGTGGCAGCAAGAACGTCCTTCCAGTACTTGGGGCCAGCAGCAGTGGCATAAAAGCTCCTCCAGCGTTTGGGACCATTGGTGCTGGCGGCAGTGGACTCATCAAGATGGAGCCGGCAAGGCAACATCTGCAGCTGAAGCAGGACTCCTGGCATCACAGCAGTCTGGATTAGAGTGGTGCTGGAAAAGCACAGCAGTTCAGGCAGCGTTCAAGGAGCAGGAAAATCGATGTTTTGGGCAAAAGCCCTTCATCAGAAATCTGATGAAGGGCTTTTGCCCGAAACGTCGATTTTCCTCCTCCTCGAATGCTGCCTGAACTGCTGTGCTTTTCCAGCACCACTCTAATCCAGAATCTGCAGTCATTGTTTTTATCACAGCAGTCTGGCCTGGTAGTGGTTCCAGAGACATTTGGTGGTGTTGGCCAGAGCAGGGACTCCTGGTGTTGGTGTGGCAGTGGTGGGAATATGGTATGCCTGGAGCAGGGACTCCTGGTATCATTGAGGCAGTATGGGAGCTAGGGATGCCTGGTTGCCATCGTGGAAGGCCCTGAGTGGGGATTCTGGTTATTGGTGAGGCTGCGGCGCTGAGGACTCCTGGTTTTGGGGTGAGTAAGGATTCAGCAGCGTTCACAAAGTGGGCCCAGTGGCGAAGACTTGGCGCCTAAAGTGTCATGACTCCTACATTGGTGGGCAGGAATGAGTACTGCAGATGCTGGAGATTAGAGTCAAGATTAGAGCAGTGCTGGAAAAGCATAGCAGGTCAGGCAGCATCCGAGGAGCAGGAAAAATCAATGTTTCGGGCAAAAGCCCGTCAGGAATGTTCAAAGCCATTCCTAATGAAGGGCTTTTGCCCGAAACGTCGATTTTCCTGCTCCTCGGATGCTACCTGATCTGCTGTGCTTTTCCAGCACCACTCTAATCTTGACTCCTACATTGTAGGTCCAGCACAGGTCTCTCTTTCAGTTACTGGAAGCTAGTTGCCGGTGTGGACTGGGTTTGAAAGCCTATTATACTGAACCTTTCATTAATTTTTCTATCTTTTTTCCGTAGAATTTGTTCTTCAGATTCTGTACCTGGGTAGGTCTGTACCTGAGATGGCGCCTTAATGTGGTGACTTATAAACTTTTCACTGTACTCATTTGAATACATTTAACAATAAAACTAAATCAATTCACTTCATATCCTCCCTGCAATTGACACTAACAGGACTACCATCTAACTCTGCCAATACACGTGATTCTCACCAAAGCTCATTGTCTCCAACTCTCACTATTGCATGCATCATGTCCAATCAACAACTCTACCCCCTTCAAACTTTCATACTAATAACCCCTCCTACCCTCTTGAGTTTTCTATGCAACCTATCCTACTTATGCATTATCATGAACTGCTTTTCCATCCACTTTCATTGTACTTAATCCCTCACTTTGTCTCAAAATGGCTAATAATCAGACTGGGATGTGAATTGTTGGGTGGAGAGAGTGTTGTGGAAATTCTCATTGTCTGCAAGAAGATTTTCAAATTAGACAGAGAAGATCATGTGGTGACTGGGAGATAGCAATGGCCACTCAATCCAGTCAACTTTGTTGTGCTTCATTGCTCTCCATTAACATCATTGCTGACTCTTTCTTAATTTGTACTAACTTTAATTTTAGGCAAATAATTCCGTCTCTTGTCTTATGTACAAGTTGCACTCAATGAATTTTTGTCAGGCTAAGGCCAAGGCCAGAAATGTTCAGCTCTGCCTCTAAGGAGGAAACTTCAAAGGATGTGCCAGCTAGGTATCCTCCTGCACTCTTCACCAGCTCAGATTTTACACCTTGGTGGATTCTCTTGCTACATTAAACTCAGGGGCATAATCTGGTAGCACATCCTTGACATGTCTGCAACTGACTGAAGAAGGAATGCTCCGGTCTCTGTCTCTCAGAGAACTCCTGGAGATCACTCACCATCTCTGCCCAAGCAGAAGATGGTTCTATAGTATTGGCCATTTGTTAGAATGCACGGGCAGGCACAGAAACAGTAGGTAGATTTCTCAGAGACATTCAGTAAGCTACATTAAAAAGATCAAGGAGTTCATTAATGTTATCAGTACTGTGATGGCTTCATCATGCATGTATCTGACTATCTCCATGGAGAGGTTAGCAGCTGCCATAGACACCCAACCTCATCAAGCTCTGTGTCTGGACCTAAACCCATCGCTCTAGTTATAGGTTCTCAATGTCAACGGCAGAGTGAAATGGGAAACAAGGGGTCTCAGCCTCACCCAGAAGTAGGCGCTCCTTCTTTTCATGGAGGCTGTACGTTTCCAACAGACATGAAAGGTACGACAGTAGAGGTAGAACTTCTCAGGAATTCCAGACGTGCCGAGCCCCTCCACATCCCCATTGCCTGCGTGCGCAAAACTGACAGAACTTCAAACTGAAGAGGATGAACTTCGGACAGGATGTTGTCAATAACACATCCAGGTGTAACCATCTAGTCTCCAGTCAACATTGCCAACTAAAAGCAGGATTTCTCCACCTCCAGCTTTGTAAATTGGGACTGCATTTGAACATGGAGGGGGAGCGGAATAAGAAAAATAAACTTTCTGAAGACACAGATAACATGGGTAAAATATATCATGGGTATAAATAACCTTTCACTTTAGTCATTATAGTTTCACTTGCACTGTTAAAATGTCTGCTCCAGTATATTTTCATTATTGTACCTGGTTAAGTTGCGAGATAAGCAGCATCTTCAGATAACCAAAGATGAAAGGAGTTGTAACAGCCAAGCATTATTCATCTCTCACAAGTAACCAAGTCTTTGCAGATAGGCTCAGCTATCAGAGATCCTTCAACCACGATATTGAGGACTACAGCCAAAGTGTGCATTTTAATGTCGACAATACTTAGGATAAACACTGGGCAGAATCTTATCAGGTTCTGATTGATATAGGCTATGTATGGCAGAATTGACAAGGTGTTCTTTGTCCCCTCTAATGAGACAAAAAGAAAATATTTGTTTAGTTCATTTGCCTTTTCTTTTTGTCTACTATTAATTCCCCATTCCCACTGTCTTCAGGACCAATTCTCAACTTACTCTTCTCCTTTTTGAGTAAATCTAAAAACTTTCACAATATATTTTTATGTATCTAGTTAGCTTCTTCTTATGCTTTCATTTCTTTCTCCTGATCATACTGTCTGCTGTTCTTTATATTTTGACCAATGATCTGACCCACCACTCATTTTTGCGTAATTAAATACTATTTCTCTAAATGTTTTGGATAACCGTGGATGCTAGCTCCTCAATTTAGAATTTTTCTTTATAATTGGAACATATGTATTCTGAAATATTGCCTTAAATGTTTGCTACTTCTTCCTTATTTATCTAGCACATGGCATTCTATTCCCGGTAAGTTCAGCTTACTTAGTTTTTGTGTCAAATAATTTCCCTTATTCAGGTTTAAAATGCAATTCTTAGATCCAATCTTTTCCCTTTCAAACCAGATGTAAAAATCACATTGTGCTCGTTGTTACATAGGGATACCGTAACTCTATGGCAATAATTCAGTGTGTTCATCATGATTGTTTGAAGTCAAAATTCTTAATCTCTATTCACAGACAATAAACAACTTGACTAGAAAGTGCAACTAGGTGGGTGACATTACTAATGATTGAAGGCATGATTACTGCAACTTCCCTTCGCAGTGCCTCAAATTTAAGAAATTTACTTTGTGTCAGGAAATGAAACAGTGACTAATGACTCCAAGGGATATGGAGGTAGAGTTTGATAGCGGCACTGCATAGATGATCAGCAATGATCTAGAATCAATGGGCTAAATGGCTTATTCGTGATCCTGATCCACGGATTGCAAGGGCACAAGTCCTCAGTGGAACCAAGTGCCTGACTGAACGTAACCGTCGCAAATTCACCTGCACCTCCACACTCATCATTTACTGTATCCGCTGTACCCGATGTGGTCTCCTCTACATTGGGGAGACAGGCCGCCTACTTGCAGAACGTTTCAGGGAACACATCTGGGACACCCGCACCAACCAACCCAACTGCCCCGTGGCTGAACACTTTAACTCCCCCTCCCACTCCACCAAGAACATGCAGGTCCTTGGCCTCCTCCATCGCCAGACCCTGACCACACGACGCCTGGAGGAAGAGCGCCTCATCTTCCAACTAGGAACCCTCCAATCACACGGGATGAATGTAGATTTCTCCAGCTTCCTCATTTCCCCTCCCCCCACCTTATCTCAGTCCCAACCCTCAGACTCAGCACCGCCCTCTTGACCTGCAATCTTCTTCCCGACCTCTCCACCCCGCACACCCTCTCTAGCCTATCACCCTCACCCTCACCTCCTTCCACCTATCGTATTCCCAGCGCCCCTCCCCCAAATTCCCTCCCCCCTACCTTTTATCTCAGCCCGTTTGGCACACCAGCCTCATTCCTGAAGAAGGGCTTATGCCCGAAACGTCGATTCTCCTGCTCCTCGCCATGTCATCATATCAAATCACACCACTTGAGTTTGTCAATACTCTATTTCAGAGCCAACAATATGCATGTTTCTGCCAAGTTGCTACGGAGCAAGGACCAGGCATTTACATGGCAAACACATGGCAAACACATTTGCTTCAAGCAAATGACCATGTGTGAAAGTCTGGCCTGGCCTGCTGTGTTTTTCCAACGCCACATTTTTCAACTCTGGTCTCCAGCATCTGCAGTCCTCACTTTTTCCCTCCTAAACGTAACCATCACCTAGCGTGGAATTGAATGAGCTCTTTTACTGATTGTAGTGTTACTGACCACAGTCCACCTTAATACCTTTAAGGACTACTCCCCTTAGACTTTCACACACGGTCATTTGCTTGAAGCAAATGTGTTTGCCATCTAAATGCCTGGTCCTTGCTCCGTAGCAACTTGGCAGAGACATGCATATTGTTGGCTCTGAAATAGAGTATTGACAAACTCAAGTGGTGTGATTTGATATGATGACATGGTGAGGCTGATGGTTTGCAAATGCCAACTTGAATGGATATAAGAAACCAAAAGAGAAAATGCTGGAAAATCTCAGCAGGTCTGGCAGCAACTGTAAGGAAAGAAAAGAGCTGACATTTTGAGTCTAACTGACCCTTTGTCAAAGCTGAATGGATATAAGGTTGAGGAGAATGATGTCCATGGACATGTAAGATGGTAACGAGCATGCACTGAAGGTACAGCTAAATGATTGCTGGGAATCAGTGAACTGCAGCCGCCAAGTATCTGCTCTGATTAACCTGTTGGTAATTAGCACCAGCTAGTTTCTTAGAGAAGATTATTTGATGGCAGTAAAAAATAAATGTTATCACATTTACAAAAGCGTTGTTTTAAAAGATGTCTGTATTATTGTCCTGATGTATGAACAAAAATTCATGTGTGATTTTTAGCTGCATAGTTTTATTCCTCTTATTAGGTAATTGTGCTGCAGACCCACTTTAGACGCTGGGCTGCTAAGAATTATGTTCAACAACTGAGGATGCAAAGGGATAGGAGGATACAATGGGAACAGGAGCAAGAACTGAAAATTAAAATGGGAAAGCAAGAATACTTGAAGAAACAGTATGAAAGAAGAATGAATCCTAAGACAAAAGAAGATTTTGACCTACTCTTTAATGCATTGGAAGGTATATTTATGCTTTAAGATAGACCTTTAATGTTCTTGCTTCCTGTAAGTGGACATAATTTTTATTTGTTAAATGTTATTTTATTCCTGAGCTTGGACATTTTGTCTCAATTCAGAGGTGACGTTCACTTTCAGTTCTGATTTTTTTTTTGTCTTGTTGTAACTAATTTGGATAGCATGCTGGAAATCAAGCCCTGCTTTTCCTGAAGTCACATAAAAGTGAAAGGTTTTTATAAAAGTGCCTACATTTTCCAATTTACCTGACTTATAGCCCTTGGTTGACAGAAACTATGGAGCAGGTTTCTATACAAATGAGCAGATTCTATTTACAAGTAAATAATTATAAACCAATGACACATGTTTCATCACCATGCTAGATAACATCATCAATGCGACTTCTATAAAGCATTGTTGTTCTACTCCGCTTGATATTTATATGATCTGGTCTGTTAAGATGGGTGTTGTCATTACCCACCTCAACAGACCAAATCATATAAATGTCAAGCAGAGTAGAACAACAACGCTACACAGAAGTCGCACTGATGATGTTACCTCACATGATGACACAACATCTGTATGACAAACTACCAGCTCGGCAAGCAAACCAACAACTCCATTTGGAGTTGGCAAGCAAACCGACAACTGCATCCACAACCTGAACTACAAATCTTCACAATTCTACTGATTAAATTTCTAACCCCCTTATAAAACTCCCCCTATGCACACATAAAGATAAATACAGGAAGATACGGATGTCAAGGTGGACAGAAAGACTGGGAAGGCAGTTCAATGGTTCCTGTTCACAGGATTTGCTTAAATGATCCTATTTGGCTTGTGAGGACTTGTTGCTGTTTCTTGACCTTCCTTTTTCAGGTACTTACACTTGCCTGCAGGTTACAAAAGAGTGAGTGGTTCACATGTAAAGTCTCTGAATTATTGGTTAAAAGCCCCTGCTTACAGTAACTGATGCGGTAAATAAACTTCCTTTTTTCAGGCTTGAGATCTTTTTTAGCGTGAAATCCATCTCCTTCCTTTCCATAGGTCCAACGGTTTCTCCTTAAACATTCACATCCACAAGCTGTTCAGCTACCTAGGAAGGTTGTTGGAAGGTAGAAGGCCTTTGTCACTTATTACAGGTCACTATTCCCCAGGCCAATCAACTACTTACTACTGGTCAAATCTCCATTCACAGATGCTCCTACTTGTCTGCAACTAGACAACCACTACTGCTTGAATCAGCAGCTCTGTAAATAGCACTTACAATGAATATTAGGTTACCTGCTTTTAAAAAGTGCAGTAATACTTTACACAATCCTTGGCTTTTAAAACTATTCTTTTATAAGAGTCAAAGTTACAGAAAGGTAAAACGATTTGGTCTTTACATTTACATACTCATTCTGATTATTTTATGTGATCATTTGTTGCTGGTACTCATTGGTTGTGGTAAGACTGAAAATTGAGATTACCTCTATGTTCTTTATTTATGTGTATTTAGTGTGGAAACAGGAGGAGCTAAGTAACATAAACCGTACTCTTACTGGACCAGAGAGAAAAGCAGCTCTTTACATGCTGCTGGAGCAAGAAGCACAGCTTATTGCATCAATTTCTCGACACAAAGTTGATGCTGCTAAGGAAACTGGACCAAAACTAATTCAGAATCTTTTGAATAAGGTCAATGTTACTTATTATATTAAAACAATTTCATACAAGCCAGATCTTATTCGAAATGTCGATCAAATAAGATAGTGAATACGGTCAAACCTGCATCAGGGAAGTTAGATAGCCACTGAACAGTATCTCTGGAATCCCATGCAACAGTATAAAATTAAATTGGGATTTTGTTAGGATTTTACCCTCTTCGGGGTTTGGAAGGGAAGGTGGTGGAAGGAGGTACTGAGCTACACAGACATGAAAATCCATGCTGCCAGCCAGCATGCCTGTTTTCTGTAACCAACCAATCCTCTGGCCATTTCCCTGAATACGGGATAAGGGTTGCAGGTGATTAAGCGTGATTGGGTAATCTATTAAAAGGACCTAAGGTCACTCGAGGCCTATTGTCGGTTGCTGACTCGTTTTCATGTTGTCAAGGAATGAGCCAGCTGCCTGGAGGTGACCTCCCAGTGGCAGAACAGAGGTCAGAGCTCCAGGAAGGCTTTTAAGGCCCTGTTATTAGAGTCATAGAGATGTACAGCATGGAAACAGACCCTTCGGTCCAACCTATCCATGCCGACCAAATATCCCAACCCAATCTAGTCCCACCTGCCAGCACCCGGCCCATATTCCTCCAAACCCTTCCTACTCATATACCCTTCCAAATGCCTTTTCAATGTTGCAGTTGTACAAGCCTCCACCACTTCCTCTGGCAGCTCATTCCATACAGGTATCACCCTCTGTGTGAAAAAGTTGCTCATTAGGTCTCTTTTATATCTTTCCCCTCTCACCCTAAACCTATGCCCTCTAATTCTGGACTCCCCCATCCCAGGGAAAAGACTTTGTCTATTTATCTTATCTATGCCCTCATAATTTTGTAAACCTCTATAAGATTAGATTCCCTACAGTGTGGAAACAGGCCCTTCAGCCCAACAAGCCCACACCGACCCTCCAAAGAGTCACCCACCTGGTCCCATTTCCCTCTGACTAATGCACCTAACACTATGGGCAATTTAGCATGGTCAATTCACCTGACCTGCATGTCTTTGGACTGTGGGAGGAAACCGGAGCACCCGGAGGGAACTCACGCAGACACGGGGAGAATGTGCAAACTCCACACAGACAGTCACCCAAGGCTGGAATTGAACCTTGGACCCTGGTGCTGTGAGGCAGCAGTGCTAACCACTGAGCCACCATGCCGCCCCTCAGCCACTGACGCTCCAGGGAAAACAGTCCCAGCTCTTCCTCCACAATGAGGACATTTTTAGTTGAAATATGTTAGTTGTTGGAGGGACCCACACTCTCTTATCTGAACTATAAATTTCCCATTGGGCTTCCTGCTCCAGAGAATCTGTCTAACATTCCTAATTGGACAGCAAGCATGCGGTCTGGCTGTTAACTGGTCAAGTTGTGAAAAATTACTGACTGAAGGGGTTTCCTAAGCAATATAAGAACACAGCCTCCATGTAACCTTGGCAACAGAATCCAACTCCACCTTAAATTCCTGCGCTTGAATTCCACATTTCACAAGATAACTGAGGTTACGCATGGAATCATCGTCCACAAAGCACTATAGGCATCTTTCTTCATTAGAGAGATACATTTGGTTTTGTCTGGATTGAGGGTAATCACTCCATAAGCATGCAGTAAGGTGAGGGGTCAGACCTTCATGAACTGGTAAGATTGAATCCACACTTTCTACACAACATTCCAGACATCTAGCCAAGTGAGCAAACCAACCTTCTATACCCCTTACGAATCTAAACTAATGATCGGAAGTTTGCAGATTGATAAGTGGCACAATCCATAACTGTTCACGTTAAAAGTATGCTTCATTCTTGTTATACAAATTTGTTCATTTGTTACAGGAAGTTTCAAATCCCATTAACTCTGAAGTATGCTGGGGTTCAAGTCTAGTTAAGTTCAAAAGGCATTGACATCTGCTCCTTTATAAAGTTTAGAAAACACCATATTTTAATTAGTTTATAATGTCAGTCAGCTATTATTTCAAAATTGAAGATGCAGGCAAGTACGTGATACTTTGTCTTATGATAATTGCAACTTTCCTTCCTTATCAAGATTTTGTTACTTTGTTTGCCTTCGGTGAAATCTTGCTCAATTATTATTAAAATAACCTTACATATTTCTTTATGTCTGCCTAAATAAAGTGCTTTAGTTTAATTCGGAATTTACCTTGAAGAACGAAAACTAATGAAAATATATTGTACCTCAAATGTTTATTTAGCTGTACTTTTCAACTAAACTAATTGTACTATTCTCACAAAGTGTTAAAATAGTATGATGGAATATATCTTGTTGACCGTTTGTTATAATGGGAAACGCTTTTGTTCTAAATGCAATTTAATGTGAGCTGTGAAAAATGTTTTTTAAAAATATATTTAACTGTTGCAGTGTGCAGATCCCATAAGGTGGAAAGCATATGATGGGCGAGTCACTGAAATGGACACACCGTTCACCATCCGGGCCAGAGAGCTACGAGATATTTACAACAGTATTAACATGAAATACTTGACCCAGGACGAGCGGCTGGATGCGCTTTTGACACTGAAGCATACTGTCAAGGTATTGACGTGTGTAAAATCGGCACAGAACTGCCCGACAGACATTAAACTACCAGAACAGTTCTGAAGAAGGGGCACTGGACTTGAAATATTAACTCTGTTTTCCCACTACAAATGCTGCTGGACCTGCTGAGTTTCTCCAACAATTTCTGTTTTTATTTGTTATTAACCGACTGATGTTGGATGATACTTTTTCTCTGTTAAAACTCAGATGCATACCTGGAAGCACATTTGCATGGATGAACAATAAGATGAGGTTGACATGAGTTAAGACCATAAGACATATGTGCAAAGGTAGCCCATTCAGCCCATCAAGTTTGTTCTGCCATTTAATGAGAGCATAGCTGATCTGATAAACTCAACTCCACTTTCCTGTCTTTTCTTCATAACTCTTGATTCCCTGATAGATTAAAAATTTGTCCATTTCACTCTTGAAAATACATTACAATCCAGCCCTGACAGTCTCAGTAAAGAAGTTTGCAGATTCATCAGCCTCTAGGGAAAAACAAATCCTCATCCCAGTCTTATTCTGAATTTAAGCTCTCTGTTCCTAGACTCTCCCACAAGGGGAAACAACCTCCCCACATTTCTCATGTCAAGCCCCAAAGAATCTTATATGTTTTAATAAAGTAACTCCAATGAGTACCAACCTATTAACCTCTCATCATAAGAAAAACCCTTTCATACCTGGGGTCAACCTACTGAATCTTATCATTCCCAGTTTATCTTTCCTTAAATAGGGCACCCAAATTTTGTTTTGCACATCAATATTAAAGTAATCATGGTAGTGTGCAAATGTGTACCACCCATGGAAGCAAAGAAATTCTATTCATAAAATATTTTAAAGAGTTAGTATAGAAATGGAAGAAAACGGTATTTTAAAGTTAGGTTTTTACATTAATAAGATACACAGCTTAAAATGTTTATTTCATATAGAGCCAAATAAAAAGAAAATTAAAACTACACAATGTTAATGTGCAGAGTGGGAAATTGCACCTTATTCAGTAATGGCTGTCACAATGGAAAATTAATTGATAAATTAAATATATTGCTGCTCAGTGTATGTGGATGATGAGGAATCAACACTCCACAGTGTGCTCACTATTCAGTGCCTATTTCTCACTTTCTGGTAAATCTCAAAGCTGGCAGTGTGCTAATGATCTCCATCTTATGACATGCTTATATTGTCTGCTAAGGATTCCATAGCAGAATTCCTGCATCTCGTTGGCATTGGCCACTGCCCACTCCCAAGCAGCAACCTGCAAGCTCCCATCAAACCTCTTTACATCAATCTTCAGTCATCCTTTGATACTTTCTTTGAAAGACAAAGCATTTTAGTGATGTTCTAATAGTTTTGTTGAATGGTATCTGTAATTATGACACAGGCCTGTATCATTAAAGGCACTAAGTAACATAAGTGCTTTCCTTGTTTTATATTTTATTTGATATATGAATTATAAGAGTTTGCCTTTTATTCTTGTCTTCCTGTTGAAGTAAACATTAACTATCTTTCATTCTCATGCTACAACTTGAATTAAATGGTAACTATTTTCTGTTTTGTCTTCAAAAGCTTTATGTTATTTAGGATTGTGTGATTTGTTTCTTAAATTCTAAGTTAAGCTCTGATATCAATTGTTTTTTTCTGTATAGGAACATGACTGTAAGTTAACACAAGAAATTGTGGAATTGATTGACAGAGAGGCAGATCTTCTCATGAGACAAGTAAAGGAATCTTACCTGGAAGGACTCAGACAGAGAATATCAACACTCTTTCTTCAGTATGTCAAAACACCAACATTTAACCCAGAAATTGCCAGATTTCTTAAGGTACAAAAAAAGGATGAATATAGTTTCAAATGGCAGGGTTGATTTAGATGTAAACATTTCTGCACTTTCATTATTACAAAAGTAATCCAATATGCTTCACTTTCTAATATCTGTCTATGGTCAGCAAGAATCCTATACACTAGGCTTTACATGTAGCTGGCTGCATCAATCTCAATGTGCATGCATAGCCAGCTAATCAGAGAGAGTCGACACGGTGGCTCAGTGGTTAGCACTGCAGCCTTAGAGCTAGCGATATTGGTTCGATTGCAGCCTCGGACGACTGTCTGTAGGAGTTTGCGCATTCTCCCCATGTCTGCGTGAGTTTCCTCTGGGTGCCCCGGTTTCCTCCCACAATCCAAAGATGTGCAGGTCAGGTGGATTGGCCATGCTAAGTTGCCCATAGTGTTAGGTGCATTAGTCAGAAGGAAATGGATCTGGGTGGGTTACTGTTCAGAGGGTCGGTATGCACTTGTTGAACCGAAGGGCCTATTTCCACACGTAGGGGTTCTAATCTCTAATCTAGTCCAAGCATGAATTTGTGAAGGACAGGTTATGTCAGACTAATCTAGTTATTTTGTTTGTGGAGGTCCCTAACATAGTGGTTAAGAGAGTGGCTATGGTCATTGACTTGCAGAAAACATTTTATAAGATTCATAGGAAAGAGGCTCATGGAATTGGATGTCACATTGTAACATGGGTTGGTAATAGTTTCGGAAATTGGTGACAAATGAGAATAAAGGAGCTATTTGCTGATAGCCAGTTTGTGGCAATTCGTGTTCCCAATGGATCTGTGCTCAGGCTTCAGTTTTTGATTACGTATGTTAAAAACCTGGATGGACAAATTGAGTTCTATATTCTATATTCATGCTTGATGTCATGTAAATGGGAAATTCCACAGACAGAATTAATAAATGAACAAAATATGGGAAGGCCATCCATTTTTGATCTAAGATGGTAGACTCGGAGCTAGTGCTTTGTTCTGTTTGAATAGTGAACCTAAGGAAAGAACATAAGAAATGGTCACTAGAGAAGACTTTCCATCAAGGCCCATCAAGCTTGCTCTGCCATTTACTGCAGATGTGGCTGATCATGGATTTCAAATCTCCTTATCTCAGCCTAAAATATCGTGCAATCACAATTCTCTGGTTGGGAATTCCAATAAATCATAATGCTTTGAATGAATAAATTTATCCCCATCACAGTCTTAAATGATTGTTCCTTTTACTTTGAGATGGGCTCCCATCTTCTAGATTCCACAGTCAGAGAAAATAAACTCCTGCACCTAATTTTATTAGACATTTGTTAAGCGTTTCAGATATAGATTTGATTAATTAGTGCGTTGCTGTGAGGGTGCAGCAGACATTGGCTGTCTCAGTACAAGTACATATACATAATATATATACAGGCCTTGCAAGTAGGTCAGCATAACCTTCCAGCTCAGCAAGCAAGCCTACATCCATAGTCCCTATGTCTGGACCAAGAGGTTTGTGTTCAACTCCTACCTGATCCAGAGTTGTGTCATCACATATTGATTTAAAGAAAATTGTAAAGTAACTATTCCTCTGGTTGGGAAATCCAAAACACTGGGCATGGTCTTTAAATTAGTTTCAGGAAACGCAACGGGAAATATTGCAGTCTCATTCAAAAAACCTCTAAAATTTTCAAGATTGAGATAGATTGCTTTTACATAAAAATAGACAGTAACATAGAAATCTAATAAATATATAGAAATTAATTCAATGGACCTGAGCATCATCCATATTTTTCACCCATCTGTAGCTGCTCTTGAAGGTGGTGATAAGTTGCCTTTTCAAATTGATGCAATCTATTTGGATTAGTTATCCCTACAGTGCCATTAGGGAGGGACTAAATCCCTTTATTACTTTGAACACCTGAAGTAAATCACCCCAGAGTCTTCTAAGTTTATGTAAATCAAGCCAGTTTTATCAAGCTAATCTCCCGGACTTTATGTTTTAAGTTGTAGCATTCTTTTATTGCATGTATGCTGACCCACTTATAGGGCTAAAATCCAGGATATTGATCCAGCCACGCTGGAAAACTGGTGATATACTTCCAAGTCAGATGATCTTGAAGGGAAACTTGCAGGTAGTGATACATGTATCAGCTGTCCTTGTAGATGGTGAGTAGGGTTTGGGAAGTCAGTAGGTGATTTGCTCACGACAGGATTCTAAACTTCTATCCTACTTTTGCGGCCACAGTGTTAGCATTTCTCTGTGCACTTCATGGAGTTAGAAATGTTGAAAGGCTCTCACACTTAAGAGTCCTGCTGCTTTTGTTCTGCACAGTAAACTCAACTTCAGTGATGGAAAATAGCATGTGCTATGTCTAATGAGTTATGTTCAACCTTGCAGCAGTTTGGTGCTTCCCAGGCAATCCTGAAAATATTTCCTACATTCCTCTGGTATACTAAAAACAGGCATAATTAACATTCTGTGATGATATTGGGCCTAGCAGTAACAGTTCTAGTTGGGTTGTGGACTGACAAATGGGGATTGTAAAACTGCGATTGATTAAACCACTGATTAATAACCTCCACTGGGTTGAGCATGGCATCACTCCAAAGATCCTTTGTTAATATTGGACGTGCCACTGCAAGCACAGGACTCTCCCCTAAATAGTTTCGGACAAGGCCTTGAGGGGATCCAAATATTGGGCTGTCCTGTTGTCGTTCTGGCAACAGTACTGCGTCATCTCAATTTCTAGTTTCCAGCGTGTGAATTGTGTTGTTATATTGTGACTAAGTGTATTTGGTCCTGGAGTCTGGTATTATTTAGTTTTCATTTTCTCTGGGTGGCACAGCTCAGTGGTTAGCACTGCTGCCTCACAGTGCCAGTGACCTGGTTTTGATTCAAGCCTTGGCTTTGGAGTTTGCACGTTCTCCCCGTGTTTGTGTGGAGTTTCCTCCAGGTGCTGCAGTTTCCTCCTACTGTCCAAAGGTTTGATTAGCTGTGCTAAATTTCCCTATGCAATCTAAGGATGTGTAGGCTAGATGGATTTGCCATGGTAATCGGTTACAGGGATAGGATGGGCATCAGATCTGGGTGCAATGCTTTTCAGAGGGTTGGTGCAGCCTTGATGGGCCGAATGGTCTCTTTCCACATTGTAGTGATTCTATGATCTTCACTGGAAGGTAAATTTAATTTTTCCTCAATGTTGCTGTGCAAAGAGTAGAAATGGGGTGAACTTCCTCTTTCAGCTTTTGGTTTGCACGCAGTAGCAGAATTGAAGATTTTGCTAACAATGTAAGGTAAATATTCCATTTCTTTTATAGGTCCCACAGGATCCAATGCAATTACGCAAAAATATTTACTTCTGTTCGAGCTGTGGAAGCTATTTGCCATCCACAGAGTTCCCCTTGTCACTAACTTCACAGACTCTTAAAATATGTCGGCAATGCTTTAAGCTGAATAATGAAGCTCGACGTCGTGAAGAATCGACCTTGTACAAAACAATGCTTAAGCGGCTGAGAAAAACTGAGGCAAACTTTGAAGATGGATCCCGGCTGGCATTTTTATTACAGGTACAATATAATTCTTATGCAAAACTTTTAAACAAATACTTCTCTGTAATTATTTTCCTGCCTAATATTAATGAAAATATATGTGACTATAAAGCAGATTTGCTAATTTTATGCGGCCATATCTGTTTTCTAATATCAAAAAAAAACAAAACCTTTCTAGTGGCCAGAGGTGACTGTACATTCATGCACTTTTCATGTCAAGTAGTTTTATGTTGAAGTGAGTAGAATATTACTGATGTTAGGTAATCTGACAGAAAAGCAGTGCATACTGAAAACACAGGCAACTGCAGAGAGATGAATACCTATCTTTTATACTGCTGATAGAAGAGGGAGTATTGGCCACAACAAGAGTTCTCCTTTTGTCTGATACCTCCGTAATAAAATAATGCAATTTTGAACAAATAACTATTTAGTGTTTAACATTTTTGAACCATTATTTTGAACCAATACTTTTTAGTTTGACATTGAGTTATAAATCAAAAATTATGTTGGCAGGAACAAGATTTGAAACATCTGGTTGACAGTATTTGGGGAACACAATCTGCATTGAGCGCTACGAATAATCTGAAAGATTTAACGATGATAAGGTGGGATAAAAGGTTTGAGTGGTCTCCATGGAACTGTATCCTCCTTACAGAAGAAGAAGCTGTGGCCCATCTTAAACTCAACAATATTGAAAAGGTACATAAACTTATCTCCCTTTTTTAAACTTGCTTATTCATCCATATTTTAGCAGTTTCTGAATATCATTCCTTTTTTATGGTCTCATACAGTTCCTCCCTCTAAACATCTCCTTCCTCTCTTGATTCATTTGTCTTTCCTCTGTGAGTCTTGATGAAACCAGACCCTTCGGCCCTCGATGTAGCACCAACCTGTGAACTAATCTAAGCCCATCCCCCTACACTATCCCATCATCATCCATAAGCTTATCCAAGGACAGTTTAAATGCCCCTAATGTGGCTGAGTTAACTACATAGGCAGGCAGGGCATTCCATGCCCTTACCACTTTCTGAGTAAAGAACCTGCCTCTGACATCTGTCTTAAACCTCTCACACCTTAATTTGCATCTATGCCCCCTCGTACAAGCCGAGGTCAGCATTTTAGGAAAAAGACTCTCACTGTCCACCACATTTAATCCTTTGATCATCTTGTATGTTTCTATTAAATCTCCTCTTAACCTTCTCTCCAGTGAGAACGGACCCAAGACCCTCAGCCTTTCCTCACACCAGACCAGGCAACATCCTGGTAAATCTCATCTGCACCTTTTCAAATGCTTCCACATCTTTCCTGTAACGGGACAACCAGAGCTGCACACAATATTCCAAGTGAAGCCAGACTATCATTTTGTACAGTTGCAGCATGACATCACAGCTCCAGAACTCAATCCCTCTAGCAATAAAGCCTAACACACCCTATGTACTATCAACCTGGGTGGCAACTTTCAGGGATCTATGTACATGGACACCAAGATCCCTCTGCACAACCAGACTACCAAGAATCTTTCCATTCACCCAGTATTCTGCCTTCTTGTTATTCTTCCCAAAGTGAACCATCTCACATTTATCTGCATTGAACTCCATTTGCCACCTCTCAGCCCAATTCTGCAATTTATCCAAGTCTCCCTGCAACCTGCAACATTCTTCCACACTGTCCACCACTTTATTGTCATCTGCAAACTTACTAATCCATCCACCTATGCCTGCATCCAAGTCATTTATAAAAATGACAAACAGAAGTGGTCCCAAAACAGATCCTTGTGGCACACCACTCCTCATTGGATTCCAAGCTGAATATTTTCCATTAACCACCATTGCCTGCTTGCCTTCTTACCTTCTTACAGAAAACCAGTATCTAATCTAAACTGCTAAATCACCCTCAATCCTGTGCCTCTGCATTTTCTCCAAAAGCCTACCATGTGGAACCTTATCAAGGCTTTACTGAAGTCCACGTACACTGCATCAACTGCCCTGCCCTCATCCACATGCTTGGTCACCTTCTCAAAAAACTCATTGAGGTTTGAGAGGCACGACCTTCTGCGCTGTATTGTTCTATGTTCTATGAAACATGATTTTGATCATCTAATGCTTACAGTTTACACTCTTTTTCCAAGTGCTTAATGTGTAATTTTGTAGTGTTCCCTTACTGTCCTTAAACTAAAGATGACAGCCTCAAGACTTTTCACATCTGTGCTACAAATGGAACATACAAATGTGAATTTACAATGTGTCAAAGAAAATCTGATCTGTCAGCCTTCAACTTGAAATCACAGTTACTTACGCTGGTTTCTGTTCTCATTCACCATGCAGGATTATGAGGCTACATTTGTTCGCAAGATCAAGCATCGGCACACTTTGGGAAAGACCTATTTTTCTCGGATTCCTGAAATAGTCAATTATGCACACACTTGCTTGATGCAAGACTTGACTTCCATGAATGACCTTGTAGTTACAAACTCATTTCATTCTAAACAGAAGTTGTAGATCTTTGACAACCTTGTTGTAATGTTTAATTTCAATTAAAAATGTCAAAGTTGATGAATAAAATGTTGTAATTCAATTCCATTGGCATCAATTACAAGTGTATATCCCTATTTACGCAGTTTATTGTTTATTAAATTACATGAATCTTGTAGACTGAAGAAAGGCAAATGAATTGAAATGTTACTGGAACTAAATTTGAAATCCTTTGTGTACAAATTTTCTTCAACATAACTGAGCATATTCAGTCATAATATTTACTTGATTACAAGAATTATTTCCACGGCCACCAGAACTGCATACGATATTGGTATGTTGTTCTCAGAGAAAAAACAATAAGGCCTAAAATCATTTAGGCATACAATAGAAAATGTGTTGGCTACATTACCTCTTGCAATGTGGATGTCTTCAAATTGGTAAAAAACACTACATTTCAGATCTGTGTGTAAAAAGAAGAGTACTGGATATTTTTATGGAGAAGTATGTTTATACTGAAGCAAAATATTGGCAATGCAACCCTCTATTCTTTTCTGGATACAAGGTTTGTCCATTAAATTTCAGCATAGCACATACTGTTGTTAATAAACGACATTGTAGTTCCCTGGTGACTTGAATAGCATCCAATGTTGGTCTCAGGGAAAATCAGGGTTCTTATTTTAACACTAGATACTTTTGAAAAAGCACCTGTCTAATATCCATTTAATAATAACCTATTATCCAACAGTTCCAGCTGGGTGCACATCTCAAGACATTGAGTGTTTATAACTTGCAATTTTCCATCCTATACGTTAACTGGGTAGAAAATTACAGGCGACACGGTGGCTCAGTGATTAGCATTGCTGCCTCACAGCAGCAGGGTCCCAGGTTCGATTCCAGCCTTGGGCCACAGTCTGAGTGGAGTTTGCACATTCTCCCCGTGTCTGCATGGGTACCCTCTGGGTGCTCTGGTTTCCTCCCACAGTCACAAAGATATGCAGGTCAGCTGAATTGGCCATGGGAAATTGTCTATGGTGTTAGGTGCATTAGTCAGAGGGAAATGGGTCTGGCTGGGTTACTCTTTGGAGGGTCGGTGTGGACTGGTTGTGCCAAAGGGCCTGTTTCCACACAGTTTCATACCGTAGGGTTTTTTAGATGCAGCCCTTGCAATCGCAGTTACCTGCTGCATATGTGGGATTAATGAATCAGTTCGAATGTTTAATCAAAGATATATATGTAGGCACAATATGATATTTTGAACCAGGGTAAAATTTCACCTGGTAAAATACAACAGTTAGAGAAATTAAAGTTTAAGTTTGTCAAAGTTCTAAATTACTTCTCTCTCAGCACCATATGGGAAAATTATGAAGAGAGACAGATTTCTTTTAGATGCTTATTGAGAAGAACTAAGTGGTTGTCCTTCTCCCCCTCTTTAAATCATCTAGGTTCTTACCAAAATTTCTGTTTGATATATAAATTACATCCATTGCCATTAAAAATTGATGATAGCTTAAAGTCCTGTGGTGTTAGGATATTTTGTTCATAATATTGCTTAATGCACTACACGTAATCTTTAAGGGATTGTCCATCAGTTTTCAGCTGATATGCAAATCTAACAATGTTCGAGCTCTGAACAAAAACTCTACTGTATCTTTATAAATTGATGTAGTACATCATTCTCAAAGATTCCAACCAGTGCCATGAAACATTAGTTAAGGTTAAGGCAGTGTGAGGTATCACTGTAATGAATCAGTATAAAACAGAAGAACCATGTTTCGCATGTTGCATTTAGTCATACTGCAGTTTTGGTTCCCTCTGTTGTGGGTAAATTACCAAAGTTACCTTTAATTAATCTACTTACTAAAATACTCACAATCAGGTACTGAAACAATGGTTTATACTTTAGTACATGTAGCAACCAAGAGAAGTCCCTTCAAGTAAGCAAGTTAAGCATCACAAGTCAACTTGGCTATTACCCAATTAATGGAAGAATTTAGCTACAATTCCAACCAATAGTCTCTGTCTCTGGAAGTGTATGGTGTTGTTCTTCGAAGTTCTGTTAATGAAGAGTTCTGGTGTTATACAGACTTCTGTCCTTCAGGTCTCTGATGTGATATTATTGATGATTCTTTAGAGTCCTTTCATGCAAAATATTAATTAATCTTTTGAAACCAAGTCTGCAACTTGCCTTCTTACCAGAACTAGCTTACCTGTTTCTTGTTACATTTGGCATTGATCATCTGTTTGAAGACACATGCTGTCTTGGAATTAATTCAAATTCTTCAGCAGGGCAAACATTTATCCTTGTGGCGTAAGGCACAAACAAGTGTCAAACAGTTTTATTTATGTAGCCCCCACTCCTCCTTTTTGCAGACATGACTAATTGCTTTCAATTTCTATGTAAGATTTCCTGTCTCTTAATAGTTTATTCCAGACAGAGTTATTGCTCCTTATTTCCACACACAACAGCTTATCTTTGTTTTTTTTTCAATCCATGAACAGGTGTTAAAAATCTGAAGTTTACAGTATCATACCTCATACTGTAGGTGATGTATAAGCTTTGGATAGAGTTCAAGCTGGAGCCATTAGAATGATATGTAACTTAAAATCCCTGTATTGAAATAATAAGCTTAAAAAGCTGACTGAATCTATTTCACTTCCATCACATCTTCTCTTTCAGGTTCTAGTTGCACAGAGCATACTGTGATAGGTTTATGCAGTATACTCTGGAGTGAACTGTAAAGCTGCCTTCCCCTGATTGATCCAAACACCAGGATCTTCAGGAAGGCATATTCTCTACTCGATAATGGCCCTGGTGGAACAATGAGCTGTACTGTATCTGCAATCAGATTCCAGGGTTTACATAACTGATTCATCAGCCATGATTGTGCAGGGTATCCCTAATCTCCCAGTAAAATAAAGCAGCAGCCTGGGTTATCGAGGATATAGGAATCATGGTATCTCTCAGGATATTTGGCAAACTAATCTGGCACCAATGATTACTGATGATTTGTACATTGACCAAATTGTTTTCTTTTGATGAAGTTAACTGTATTATAATATAGCACTCCCAACATGTGTGTAACTGTGGCACTCTGAACCAACTATATTAGCAAGCATTCAGCTTGCATTATATCACTGCTCTCAACATGGGGAAACAATATGAAAGAATGTAATTTTTCACAAATTATATTGCCAACTGCCTTGATGCATTTATGGGTCAATGTTTGGGAGATTCCATGTGGGTTTCCAGCAGGTATTTAGAAGCAGCCAACTTCAAAATTTAGTGCAGCTTTCACTTTGATGACCATTGGGATGGAATGTCCACATGCTCCCTCAGGTCTCAGGTCCCACTCCAGCAGATGATATAATTTTGTGACAGTGCCCCAGGACATCCTCAGCCTGTGGTAGCAATGTACCTCACTTATCTGAAGGAAATCACATCATGGCTGATAGACTCTGAGCCTGCTTTCCCTCCTGTAGCTTAATCTTGTGATCAGTCAGCATTTACATCACACAGACATGACATGGTAGAATAGTCCTGGATATAGTGGGAAATTGATGATTCTGACAAGGAGGGCCATAGAATGCCTAGACATGGACTATTCACACAGGAGACCTTATTCCAATGCAGTACAAGCCATGTTGCATAAATAAAATAGCAGCTTATAAGTGCAGTGAGGTTACTGAAAGTATGTCTTCACTCAACACTCACATCGTCCAAGATCGCATTGCCAAATATTTACAGTTCAAGATGAGTGAAGTACAGCTCCGCTTATTGTGCAGTCTCTAAGACCTTGAATTTGTCTTCATAAATTGCAGCCAGCAGGTGAAACTTTTAAGGTCACTTGTGATTACTCCTGTTTCAAGGAGCTGACTGCGATCATTTTTCATATTCAATGATATGGTCAAGATTGCTTGTGGACAGGATTTGTATCTCATGCAGTTATAGGAAACAGGCTCTTTTGTCCAACTCACCCATACCAACCAGGTTTCCTGAGCTGAACTAGTTCCATTTTCCTGCTTTTGGCCCATATGCCTCTACACCTTTCTTATGCATGCACCTGTCCAAATGTCTTTTTAACGTTGGAACTGTTGGTCACTGCATTCGGTACATATGCAGAATTCTATGATTGCAGATATTTTAAATCTGAAATGTGTAAGTACACAGTTAACACCTTGCAACTGAAAGGGCCTCACAACAGTCATTAGTACAGCCTGCTTTCTTTGGCAGAAAAAAATACTTTCTCATCCCATTCCTGCTGGGGTGGCAGCATTTTCATTTCCATTGCGCATTTGAGTTTCAAGTGAGATGGAAGGCAGCATAAGGTCACACTTCACAGAATGAGTCGCAAGCTCAGCCTGCCAATTTAGGTGAATCCCTCACTCCTCAATGCTTTGTGTTTCTTTTCCCTTACACTCCCTGTCAACCCTGTCGTTTCAAAGCTTCCTCACATTGTCAGCCAACTCTTTATGTTTGATTCTCCTTACGTTACCCAGTACGTCTCAAGCCACAGTTCAGTTATGCCGACCATTGTGATGCAGTGTTCACCCACAACAAAGCCATGGTGGTGACCGCTAATGACATTTCTCCCACAAGAATACATATGCTTCAATGCTCGGTCTTTCACGCATTTATGTTGAGTTGCTCCCATTACAAAAGTGCAGTAAACGCTCTGCTAATTAAAGCAAACACGCAGAAAAGCTCACCTCGCCTTGTAATCTGTTGAAGTATGAGTGACAGAGAACTACCTAAATTCCACTATTTAAAGAAAAAAATACCAATTTTATTCTTTAACTCTAAAATGAACATTAAACAACAACTATTTACAACTCTAAGCCTCCTTTCTCTTAAATGTTTGTTATTTATCTCCCACTCGATAACAGTATACCGATCCATTAAAGCCCCTATTAAGTGAATTCTATGCCAGTAAGGGTACTATTGATGGTCTTGACGGTTTCCTCTAATTTGTTTTGTTTAGTAATGACAAAGATGTCATCCACGTAGCAGACCCAAAGTTTGGGTTGGATGGTTGGCAGAGCTGTTTGCTCAAGTCTCTGCATTACTATGCATCTGTGCATGCTGCCTCCAACCGGACAATAAGCTGGAGGAGTTGAAGTAGGCCATTCAGCCCGTTGAGTTTGCCATTCATTGAGATCATCCTTGATTCACTTTCCTCATAAACCTTGATTACTGATTAAAATCTGTTTATCTCAGCCTTGAATATCTTTACTGACACAGCCTCTACAGCCCTCTGTGGTAAAGACTTCCATAACTGCAAAAAGAAAATCCTTCTCGTTTCTGTCCTGACTGAGAGACCACTGGTCTGAGAGTATAATGTCTAGTCCTAAAGTCTTTCATAAAGGGAAACAACTTTTCACATTTCCCTGTCAAGTACCCTAAGAATCATGTATGTTTCACTAATTTATTCTTCTAAATCCACTCAAAACAGATCCAACCTATTCAACCTGTCTTCATAAGATAATCTCTCGATGCTTGGGATCAACTTAATGAACTTCTGGACTACTTCCAATGCTAATATATCTTTCCTTAGATAAGGGGACCAAAACTGTTTGCAGTATTCCATGTTTGGTCTAGCTAGTGTCTTGTATAATTTTAACAGGACTTAACTTATTTTTACGCTTCATTCCCTTTGAAATATAGAGCAATATTATATTTATGGCTGCTGGTACCTGCTGATCTAGTATGCTAGCCTTTTGTTATTTACACACAAGGACTCCCAAATCATTCTGTGCTGTAGCTTCCTTCAGTCTTTCTCCATTTAAGTAATATTCAGCTCCTCTGATTTTCCTGCTAATGTGTATAACCTCATATTTTTCCAACATTATATTCCATCTGGCAAATCTTTGACCACTCATTTAATAAGTCTATATCCCTCTATAGACAATTTGTGTTATCCTTACTACTTGCCTTTCCACCTGTTTTTGTGTCATCCGCAAATATAGCTTTAAGACCATAAAATGTAGGAGCAGAATTAAGCCATTGGCTCATCCAGTCTGCTCCACCATTCAATTGTGGCTGATATTTTTCTCAATCACATTCTCCTGCCTTAACCTTGTAACTCTTGATCCCCTTACCAATGAAGAACCTATCTATCTCTGGATTAAACACACATAGTAACTTGGCCTCCACAGTCCCTTGTAGTGGTGAGTTCCACAGATTCACCACCCTCTGGCTAAAGAAATTCCTCCTCATCTTAGTTCCAAAGGGTTGTCCCTTCACTCTGAGACTGTGCCTTCAGGTTCCAGTCTCTCTGACTATTGGAAGCATTTTCTCCACAGCCACTCTATCCAGACCTCTCAGTGTTCCTTAAGTTTCAATCAGTACATTTAATCAAAGTCATTTATTGTCAATAATTGTGGCTCCAAACCTGAGCTGGTGGCATTCCACTTGTTACAGGCTGCCTCCCTTACTTCAAAATTCTGTCTCCTGTTAGTGAGCCAATCCTCTATCTATGTGAATATACTATCCCCAACCCATTGGATTCTTATTTTGTTACATTGACTAACATGCAGTGCCTTATCAAATGCCTTCTGAAAATCCAAATAGATTACATCCACTATGTCTCCTTTGTCTGTACTGTTTGTTGCCTTTTCAGAAGGTTCTGCTTGATATTATGTAAAACTGAATTCTGTACTTTTACATTCTTTATAATAGTCTTTAACAATTTTCCAATGACAGACATTAAGCTAACCGATCTCTAGTTCTTTGTCTCATTCCCTTTTTGAATAAAGGTGTTACACTGGCATTTTTCCAATCCGCTGACACTTTTCCAGAATTTAAGGATTCTTGGAAGATTACTGCCAATACATCCACCACCTCTGTAGCTACTTTGTTTCTCATGTCCTAAGATATATCCCATCAGGCCCATGGGATTATCAGTCTTTATCCCCATTAGTTTCCCTAATAGATTTTCTTCTATTGAGCATTAATTTCCATTTCCCCTTTTCCCATTTAATTTTTGGAACATTGTTAGTGTCTTCTGTGGTGAAGACTATTGCAAGGTATTTATTCAATTCCTCTCCCATTTCCTGGTTCCCCCTTATTAATTTGCCAGCCTCAGTTACTAAGGGGCCTAAGGGATTTTGAAGAAAGATCGCTGGATATGAAACATTAACTCTGCTTTCTCTCCACAGATTCTGCCAGAACTGCTAAGTTTCTCTAAGTTTCACTGTCAGATTTCCAGCATCGACTGTGTTTTTTAAAATTTTATGGCACTGTATCCAATTAATTCTTCCACGTTGGCTACCTCTGCCAATCTGACTTTCCTAATCTGCATTAAGGTTAAAACCATGCATGATTAACGTACAGCCGTTTTTTCATGCCCTCATTATCTCTTGATTTAAAGACTGTCCTTCCATGTAGCTACTGTTAGCTGGCCTATTGACTGACCAGTGTTTCAAATTAAGACAAACTGCTGGAAATCTGAAATGAAAAAAGAGAATGCTGGAGAAACTCAGTAGGTTCATAGTTCCTTGAAAGTAGAGTTGCAGGTAGACATTATAGTGAATAGGGTGTTTGGTATGCTTGCCTTCATTAGTCAATGCATTAAGTTGGGAGGTCATGTTGCAGCTGAGCTGTACAGGACATTTGTTAGGTAACTTCTAGAGTGCTGCATTCAGTTCTGGTCTCCCTGCAATTGGAAGGATGTTGTGAAACGTGAAAGAGTTCAGAAAAGACTTACAAGGATGTTGCCAGGGTTGGAGGGCTTGAGCTATAGGGAGAGATTGAAAAGGCGAGGGCTATTTTCCCTGGAGCGTTCGAGGCTGAGTGGTAGCTTTATAGAGCAAGGTTTGTGAAGGTTTGTAGCTCAGGTTGAGGAGGAAAAAAAACATTTCGACTGGGACAACACATCTATCCTGGGACAGGCTAAGCAAAGACATGCCAGAGAATTCCTAGAGGCCTGGCACTTCAACCACAACACCATAAAGAAACACATAGATCTAGATACCATCTATCAACCCCTCACAAAACGAACAGGAAATGACATCACCACAAACCCCAAGAACCCCATCCAGGACAAACATATAAATAGAAAGCAGGAGACAACAGCTTCGCTTCACTTGGAGGTCGCCACGGATGATGTTACCTAGCCAGGTAATGAAACATTTGGATATCAAACCTACAGCTCAGTGAGCAAACCTACACGCAAACTTTATAAAGGTTTATAAAATCATGAGGGTGAATAGCCAAGGTCTTTTCCCCAGGATAGGAAAATCAAAAGTAGAGAGCATAGCTTTAAGGTGAGAGGGGGTAGATTTAAAAGGGACGAAAGGGACACATCTTTCACACAGAGGGTGGTACGTGTATGGAATGAGCTGCCAAAGGAAGTTGTGGAGGCTGGTACAATTACAACATTTAAAAGGCATTTGGATGGGTACACAAATGGGAAGAACTTAGAGAGATATAGGCCAGGTGCTGGCAAACGGGACTAGATTTGGTTAGGATATCTGGTCAGCATGGACGAATTGGACCGAAAAGTCTGTTTCCATGCTGTACAGCTCCATGAATCTATGTTTGACAGCATCTGTGGAGACAGAAACTGAGTTAACATTTCGAAGCTGGTGTGATTCTTATTGAAAACTGTTCATATTGACCATTTCCCATATTGATCTGCGATGTGGAAATATTTCACCCTAATGTCTGTGTAGAGCTTGTTTGAAATTGCAGTAGGTCAGTTCTTGTCCACCATTTTTTTGATGATGTTATGGTTACAAAGTTTGGAACAAGGTTAACCATTAATTAACTATTATTGAAGAATGAACTGCTTTCTGCTCTGAAATCCAAAATGTCATAAGCAGTGGATTTCCTCTGAGAGCTGTGTAATAAAATGCTAAACCATTTATGAGGGATTGATTTATGATTTAGTTGGTGCGTGCAGGAAATCTGCACTGCAATTTTTCTTATAACTTATTCTGAAAATACTGTAAACTTGTTATTGCACTGTGGATCTTCTGACACTCTTTTTTTCCAGAAAATCAGTTCAGAAATGAAACATGAGAAATGGAAGGAGTATTTACATTTGAAGCCGTTAGCTGCTTGGTTATTTTAAAGTTAAGATGTTATGTTCTCATTATTGATTAGAAAACAACACACACTCCTTATGTCACTGCTTCATTTTGCATTCGGAAATGCTGAATTCTTTGTCATGTCTTTTTTTCTCCAAAGTGCTCTTGAGTTAATTTCATTTCCCGCCCACGTATTTTATCAGTGTTTTCTACAAAACAAGAGAATACCAGATGAACCTAGTTGGTTCTGGGCATTACTGAAATCTGGCCAGGGCAGTTTGATTTTTAACAAAAATACGTTTATGTTTTTCATTTCAGTGTGTCATAATTTTGGAGGCAAGGGTCTGGAAGTGCCATGGCTGGAGATCGTTGTTTGCAGTTTGTGCTTTACTGTGCTTTACTTGACTTTTTTCATGGCAATGCTGCTCTCGAACATGTTCCTGTGCTGATGTGGTCGACCTTCAGGTGAGTCTGAGGCCACTGCTTGAAGAAAACACAAGTATTTTTCAACTAGAAAAATCGGCAGGTTGTAAATTCTTAATATCTACAGCCATCCCACTGTGAGTCAGATTCTGCTGCAAAATGAAATGGGGGAAGCAAGCTTCAAGTGAAACCAAAGTAACTTTCACTTTGGAGAGTCAACTGATGTCAGGAAATATATTCTAAATCACCAATCAACAAGATTGTCTAAACATGGGCAAACTTCCTTTGGGGAAACTGGATAATGTTAACTTCAAAGTGGCTGTTCCTGTTTTCTTCATTACAATTAACCCAAATAAATTAAGGATACAAATGCTACAGAAAGGATAGAAAGGGAGGCAAGAGAGGAGGGGGAGTGGCATTTTTTGATAAGGGATAGCATTACAGCTGTGCTGAGGGAGGATATTCCTGGAAATACATCCAGGGAAGTTATTTGGGTGGAACTGAGAAATAAGAAAGGGATGATCACCTCATTGGGATTATATTATAGACCCCCCAATAGTCAGAGGGAAATTGAGAAACAAACTTGTAAGGAAATCTCAGCTATCTGTAAGAATAATAGGGTGGTTGTGGTTATTATAATAAAATCTGTCACTATTTAGATTTTATTACTGAAAAGACTAAAAAGAAACAGTTCTTTTTTGTGAAATAGTTATATTACACTTCATATACAGTGAATACCTCTGTTATTATACATGTGGCAATAAGGGTCCACAAAATGAATGGGATTAATAACTAACGAGATTTTTTTTTGATGGTGGTCTTGGAGAACATAAGCATTGATGTGTAAAAGGCTTACTGTTCTTATTGAAAAATACAATGGGATCTTTCGTATAGAGTTGAACTAGCTGATGGGATTTTGGTTTTACATCGGAACTGAAAGACAGTGTATATTTATGATTTTAAAAAGTCAGAGTAAATAAGTATGGTAAGTTAGCTCGCTGAGCTGGAAGATGGTGTATGGGAGAAGGATTCACATTTTTGGATCATTGGAATCTCTGTTGGGTTAGAAGTGACTTGTACAAGAAGGATGGATTGCACCTAAATTGGAAGGGGACTAATATACTGGCAGGGAAATTTGCGAGAACTGCTTGGGAGGATTTAAACTCTTAAGGTTGGGGGGGATGGGACCCAGGGAGATAGTGAGGAAAGAGATCGATCTGAGACGGGTACAGCTGAGAACAGAAGTGAGTCAAACAGTCAGGGCAGGCAGGGACAGGGTAGGACTAATGAATTAAACTGCATTTATTTCAATGCAAGGGGTCTATCAGGGAAGGCAGATGAACTCAGGGCATGGTTAGGAACATGGGACTGGGATATCATAGTAATTACGGAAACATGGCTCAGGGATGGGCAGGACTGGCAGCTTAATGTTCCAGGATACAAATGCTACAGGAAGGATAGAAAGGGAGGCAAGAGAGGCGGGAGAGTGGCATTTTTGATAAGGGATAGCATTACAGCTGTGCTGAGGGAGGATATTCCCGGAAATACATCCAGGGAAATGATTTGGGTAGAACTGAGAAATAAGAAAGGGATGATCACCTTATTGGGATTATATTATAGACCTCCCAATAGTCAGAGGGAAATTGAGAAACAAACTTGTAAGGAAATCTCAGCTATGTATAAGAATACTAGGGTGGTTATGGTAGGGGATTTTAACTTTCCAAACATAGACTGGAACTGCCATAGTGTTAAAGGTTTAGATGGAGAGGAATTTCTTAAGTGTGTTCAAGACAATTTTCTGATTCAGGATGTGGATGTACCTACCAGAGAAGGTGCAAAACTTGACCTACTCTTGGGAAATAAGGCAGGGCAGGTGACTGAGGTGTCAGTGGGGGAGTACTTTGGGGCCAGCGACCATAATTCTATTCGTTTTAAAATAGTAATGGGAAAGGATAGACCAGATCTAAAAGTTGAAGTTCTAAATTGGAGTAAGGCCAATTTTGACAGTATTAGGCAAGAACTTTCGAAAGCTGATTGGAGGCAGATGTTCGCAGGTAAAGGGATGGCTGGAAAATGGGAAGCCTTCAGAAATGAGATAACAAGAATCCAGAGAAAGTATATTCCGGTCAGGGTGAAAGGGAAGGCTGGTAGGTATAGGGAATGCTGGATGACTAGATGTGATCTATATGGACTTCAGTAAGGCGTTCGACAAGCTTCCCCATGGGAGACTGATTAGTAAGGTTAGATCTCATGGAATACAGGGAGAACTAGCCATTTGGATACAGAACTGGCTCAAAGGTAAAAGACAGAGGGTGATGGTGGAGGGTTGTTTTTGAGACTGGAGACCTGTGACCAGTGGAGTGCCACAAGGATCGGTGCTGGGCCCTCTCCTTTTTGTCATTTACATAAATGATTTGGATGTCAGCATAAGAGGTACAGTTAGTAAGTTTGCAGATGACACCAAAATTGGAGATGTAGTGGACAACGAAGAGGGTTACCTTTGATTACAACAAGATCTGGACCAGACGGGCCAATGGGCTGAAAAGTGGCAGATGGAATTTAATTCAGATAAATGCGAGGTGCTGCATTTTTGGAAAACAAATCTTAGCAGGATTTATGCACTTAATGATAAGGACTAGGGAGTGTTGCTGAACAAAGAGACCTTGGAGTGCAGGTTCATAGCTCCTTGAAAGTGGAGTCGCAGGTAGATTGGATAGTGAAGAAGGCACTTGGTATGCTTTCCTTTATTGGTCAGAGTATTGAGTACAGGAGTTGGGAGGTCATGTTGCAGTTAGGACATTGGTTAGGTCACTGTTGGAATATTGCATGCAATTCTGGTCTCCTTCCTATCGGAAAGTTGTTGTGAAACTTGAAAGGGTTCAGAAAAGATTTACAAGAATGTTGCCAGGGTTGGAGGATCTGAGCTACAGGGAGAGACTGAACAGGCTGGGGCTGTTTTCCCTGGAGGGTCGGAGGCTGAGGGGTGACCTTATAGAGGTTTACAAAATTATGAGGAGCATGGATAGGATAAATAGACAAAGTCTTTTCCCTGGGGTCAGGGAGTCCAGAACTAGAGGGGATAGATTTATGGTGAGAGAGCAAAGATATAAAAGAGACCTAAGGGGCAACTTTTTCATGCAGAGGGTGGTACATGTATGGAATGAACTGTCCGAGGATGTGGTGGAGGCTGGTACAATTGCAACATTTAAGAGGCATTTTGATGGGTATATAACTAGGAAGGGTTTGGAAGGATATGGGCTGGGTGCTGGCAGGTGGGACTAGATTGGGTTGGGATATCTGGTCAGCATGGACGGGTTGGACTGAAGGGTCTCTTTCCATGCTGTACATCTCTATGATTCTATGACTCTATATGTTTTCAGATGTTTCATCACCATAACTCGGTAACATCATCACTAAGAGTCTCTGGTGAAGTGCTGGTGGGATGTCCTGCCTCTCTATTAATAGGTCTTGGTTTCTTAAGTTGGGTGATGTCATTTCTGGTTCCTTTTTTTTCAAGGGAAGGTAGGAAGGATCTAAATCGATGTGTTTATTGATGGAGTTCTGGTGCGAATACCATGCCTCTAAGAATTCTCGTGCGTGTTTTTTATCGCATGTCCTATAATGTATGTGTTGTCCCAGTCAAAGTGGTGTTCTTCTTTGTCTGTATGTAAGGAAACTAGTGATAGTGGATCGTGTCTTTTGGTGTCTAGTTAGTGTTCGTGTATACTGATGGCAAGTTTCCTGCTAGTTTGTCCGATGTAGTTTTTTTTACAGTTCTTGCATGGCATGTTGTAAATGATGTTAAATTTGCTGGTGGTATCTATTGGATCCTTTAGTTTCATTAGTCGCTGTTTAAGTGTGTTGGTAGGTTTGTGGGCTACCATGATGCCAAGGAAACTGTACAGTTGGGGAAGTCTCCCATTTACCTTCCATTGAAAAAAACACCAGAAATGACATCACCCATCTTAAGAAACCAAGACCTATAAATAGAGAGGCGGGACATACAACCAGCACTTCACTGGAGACTCTCATTGATGATGTTGCCTAGTATGGTGACGAAATATCTGAAAACAAATCTTCCAGCTCAGCGAGCTAACTTACATACTTATCATCAACCTGAGCAATAAATCTTCTCAAAAATCACAATGAGAGTAAATGTGATTTAAATTTCAATGACAATATTGGCATGGTGGCTCAGTGGTTAGCACTGCTGCCTCACAGCACCAGGGACCGGAGCTCAATTCCACCCTTGGGTGACACTGTGTGGAGTTTGCACATTCTCCCCGTGTCTGCGTGGGTTTCCTCTGGGTGCTCTGGTTTCCTCCCACAGTCTAAAGATGTGCAGGTTAGTGGGTTTGGCCATGCTAAACTGCCCATAGTTTTCAGGGATATGTAGGCTAGGTGGGTTAGCCATGGGGAAATGCAGGGTTACGGGAATAGGGTAGAGGGGTTAATACTGGTTGTGATATTCTTCAAAGGGGTGGTGTGGATTCAATGGGCCAAATGATCTGCTTCCACACTGTAGGGATTCTATTCTATGATCTCTGACTGAGGTTTATTGTTACTGATCAATTCACTTAATCCACTGCAGAGTCAGACCATGGCAAATTGGAAGTGCCTATCATGACTGAATTTCTTTTAGTGTTACCACCTCTGTTCAGACATTAATTAAAACAACATTTGCTCATTGTCTGCGAGTTAACAAGCCAAGGATAAGCAAACTAAAAAACTGAATTGCTAAACCTTTTAAAGCAAAACGTTTCCTGAAAGATGATCATATTCAGATCTGTTTCTACAGAATGCAGTATCTAATATGGTCTCATTGTACCATGCAGATTTGACACTGGTTTTTTTGGAGTTCAACATTCTCGCTATCTTCCTCTCGTAATCTAACACATTTGAGCATGTGTTTAGCAGCAGGAATGATCCTCCACCAATCCTACTTAAAGAGACTGTCGACATCTTTTAAGTACGTTGCTGGTCGATTTCTTCTGGTTTTTGCAATGATTTGGTAGCTATGTGTGTTTACTATAAATATTCAATATTGCAAAAATCAGTAAGGAGTGGTGTGTTAGGTGCTCGGGGAGATTTTACTAGCTTAGGTCTTCTGCACAGACCACTTGCTCCCATTCATGCACATTTTGATAAGCCTTTCGCAAGGAATGCATGACGTAGAGAATACAGAGACACCTATGCAGAAAAGGGCAAGCGACTCAATGCTGGAGAAGAAGCTCCCATTACAGAATCAAGGCATTGTTACAGTGCAGAAGGAGGCCATTTGGCCCATTGTGCCTGCACTGGTATTGTTATTGGTACCTGGTGCCAATCTCCTGCCTTTTCCCCATATCCCTGCACACTAGTTCTATCCAAATAATCATCCAATTGCCCTCCTGAATGCCTCTATTGAACCTGCCTTCACCACAGTTTCAGGCAGTGCATTCCATGCCCTATCTACTCGCTGTGTGAAAAGCTTTTTCTCACACCACTTTAAACCTGTGCCCTTTCTTTTTCTTGTAACAAACAGGAACAGCTTCTCCCTATCAATTCTATTCAACCTGCTCACAATTTTGAAAACTCCTGTCAAATTAGGAGACCATATCCACCCAATGTTTACAGAGGGCATCTCTTTTACCTAAATCATGATATAACAAATATGTGATATTTCTGGGCTTCAGTAAGGATGTTCTCTCGAAAATCTGGCATTTGTTTTTTTACCACAGCTGCGCCTCGAAACAAGCCAAAGATCTTATTGCCATTTTCATGAAGTTGACTGTGGAATTGATCTTCAATGGATCTGACTCTTTCCAGGCGGGATCAGGGAATGTCGTATAACCCATAGAAAAGCAAGACTAGGAAGGTCTCATTGCTAGAACTCTACCTTGAGCAATAGCATTTATTTGGAGGAAGTGAGTTAAGTCAAAGGTGAATTTGTTCAATATGAACTCAGCCAGGCAGTGAAGGTTGTGAATCGGTTTGACCTCTGTTCGTAGGAGTAATAGAGAACCCTAATATCACCTGGTGGAGAGTGGAGGTGTAGTGCAATTGAATATACATAGTGAAGTCGATACAGATCCAGGAAATTGGAAATTGTTAAAGTGAGCAAGGGCATCACAAGGAACACACATACAGATGGGAAGGGACTAGGTAAAGGGAGAAAAGTAGAGTCCAGTTAGGAAGAAACCATTTCGGTGAGATGGAAAACAGGCTAAAGGAATATATCTGCTTGGACATATTTCTGTGTTTATCCTATGGATTTTGGAAAGGAGTTTAGAAGTAGGTTATTCAGGTTTGGAGGACTATGAGGTTTGAGACTGTGGAGGGAAGATCTCCAGAGTAACTGTCCTAGAATCAGTAGTTTGATGTTTGATACAAGAGACGTTGTCCAGGGGAAGTAGGAGGACACATCTGAGAATTGATGTTTGACCTCCAGTAATAGAATTGGAAGATCATGGTTGAATTGGATTTAAGAAAAGTGTTTCAAGGATAGAAAGCAGAGAGTCATGGGAGATATATATACTGCAGACTGAAGGGTGGTGGAGGGTTTCCCAAGGGTCTGTGCAAGGACCGCTGTTACTTTTGATTATATCTAAATGATTTGAATCTTGGAATATGGAGAAAAGTTTCAAAAATTGTTTCAAAAAATGATATCAAACTTAGAGGTATGGTAATCATTGCCAAATGAATTGCTTGAACGTAGTTAGGCTAACAAAATACAGCACCTAGCAGATAAGCTAAGATAATAGATTTTGTCAGAAGGGATGGGGAGAAGCCGTGTGGATACCATGGCACAATTCTAATGAGTCAGCAAGTTCAGAGTAACCTGGAGGTGCATGTGCATAGAAGCTTGAAAGTGGCAGGATGTTGTGAGCGGACGATTAGAAAAGTATTTGGAGTCATGGGCTTCATTAATAGTCGCACTGAGTACAAAAAAAAAACAGGACAGCGATGTTGAATTTTTATAAAGACCTGGTTAGGCCACAACAAGAGTACTGCATTTTGTCTTGATCACCAAATTTGAGGAAGGATGTGAAGGACCTTTTAAGAGGATGCATGGGACATTTGCCAGAATGGCACCAGGAATGGGGCTTTTAGTTCAAAGGTTAGTTTGGAAAGGCTAGATTGTTCTCCTTTGAAAAAAGGGAGATGATGAAGAGATTTGATGGAGGTATACAGGATCATCATAGACTTAGATGATGTAGACAAGGAAAAGGTTAGTTGATGGTATAAGGATAGGGTACACAAATCGAAGAGTTTACTCAGGAGATGCTGGGGAATGTGAGGAAGAATCTTTATGTGCAGTGAGTTTCTAATGTCACTGCCAATCAGGGTGGTGCGAAGCACAATCATTCAATGATTTCAAAAGGATTTTGATGGGCACTTGAAAGAAATGAATGTTACGGCTATGAGTCCATTGAGTGGAACTGGTTTGATTGCTCTGCAGAGGGTCAACAGTGAATAGCAGCTTCTGTGTAATAAATGAATATGGCTGTGATCATATGACTGTATAGGCCAATTCGCAAGGGAACAGCACCACCTTGTCAGCAGGTTTTTTTTAAAACATCAGGGACTGACCTCAGATAATAATGGAGGTCAGGGTGAAACAGGTTTAGAATGAGTGAAGCAGAAAAATAGAGATGTATATCTCATGCTGGCTTTTCCCAGGCTAGAGAGAGAGGCGCAGGGTAAAAGAGGTCACTGTACTTGGGAGAACTCCTGGATAAAGATGTGGTTGCAGAGGTGAAAGCAGCAGACCTCAGTGTTACATTGAGCTTGGAATGAATTCAGATTGAGGCATAAGGGGACGAAGCTGAGACTTTTGCTAATGACAGATGTTATGGACCAGGCAGACCCCCTCAAAACATTTAAGATAGTTGCCCAGACCCTAACTTTGCTAGTTGTTTTAAACAGGTGTGCAGTGGCTATTCCAGGAGAGATGCAATTGTTCAAACCACTTTGTTTTAAACAAAACAGAATTTATTTACAAGATTACCGAATGGAACACAAACAAAAGAGAGCAGAATACCAAATAATTTAACCTCTCTGAAAACCCAACAGATTATTCCAACTTAATGATGCTGTTCCCAATTCTTCCAACAATCCCCATAAACACTCCTTGGCACAAAAGATAAAATCAAACCTAGTGTCTTACAGGAGAGAGAGGAGGATCAGCTGGACCTGCTTCTTTAGGTCCAGCAGTGTTTTGAACACTACTGTGCTAAAACCAAACTAAACCAGAGAAAGGTTGAGCTGGGAGAACTGGCCACTCCCCTTTCATTGTACAAGTGCTTTTTGTTCAAAATCTTGGAAGCCTTTTTTCCTGAGGCAGTATCTGTTAGCTATTATCAAACTGGCCCTAAAACCCTTCAACTTGGACTTTTCAGAGTCTGTGTCTTTTACAACCTCTCTGGAAAAAAAAGCCAAGGACAACATAACGTTGTTGAAGCAGCAGCATTGTCACACGGATCATTCAGAGTTAGGGAGGAGAAAGTTGGAGGGCATCATCAATCTAGACCTTTTTATGTCCCTCCTCCCCCCATTTTACTCATTTTAAAATTGTTACAGCTCTAACTTTACCCAGTTCTGGTAAAATGTTAACATAATTTCTCATTCTAAAGATGCTATCTTTATTTCCAACATTTTTGTTTAATATACATTGGGATAAGCTTCCATGGGAGCACAATGCTGACTAAAGACACTAAATGTTTGAAATCAATCTTTTAACCATGATCCATGGAATGCAGATAGAATGATAACTACTTTTGTGTAGATTGTGTCTCAAAATAAACAGGAATGCATACATTTATTTAATGCTCAAGCTCTGTTTGAATTGGAAACATGTCTGTGTTCAGTTGAAGATTCTTTCTTGTTCAGTGCAGCCTTGAGGAACTAGTAACTAGTAACTGGTTTTACTGCTCTAAACCTGTTCAAGAACCAGTATGTGATGAACAAACAGGGATAGATATTACATGACCTTCACAACCACAACTATGACTTGATACAAATATATCTGAAATATATACCGTGATAAGGCATGTGATGTTCGAGGAGCAGATTTATCTGAATAGTCTGCAATGACCACCGCTCCCTCCCTTGACCTTATGTGACTTTTGACTTCATTTGTCTTCATTTTTTACTTTGTTTGCAAAATATTTCTGTTTTGGTTTCTCCCTCTTCAAGGCTTTCGTATTTTAATTATTTTTGAAGTACATTTGTTTCTACTTTGAAAAGCTGTATCTGAGTTTTCAGTGTTTATTTCCCAAATTAAAATGCCAAGAAATTCTGAAAACATACAATTGTTGATCTGTACCATAAGCCAAAATAACTATTTAAAGCGGTGCTGCATTGGAGCTTGGAAATGAAGGTGGAAACCCTGCCTCTGCAAGTGTAAAACAAGACTTGAGGGGCTGAATTCTGCTTCTATATTTAATGACTTCTCTGACGTCCTAATGCTGAACATCTCCCAGCTTCTATCCAGATTTCCGTGATACAGAGACCTAAGCTATGATTTTTGTTGAATTCACCTAATGTGAGGTAGAGTCTCTGTTCACTTGTGATGGTAAGATCCTGGCAATCTGGGGACAGTTGGTAGAAATAACACAAAAAATTCAGGCAATTTTAAACATCTAGATTAGGCTTAAAGTAACCCAGTTGTGTGTTTTCACTCAACTATGAAGTCAATTTTATTGCCTTGTTCTTTCCTGGATCAAGCGTGGCCCACAAAGCAGGCATTTCCTTAGGCCAATGAGCTTGGTTCAGGAAGACTTGGCATTAATGGGCATGAAAGTAAGGACTGCAGATGCTGGAGATCAGAGCTGAAAATGTGTTGCTGGAAAAGCGCAGCAGGTCAGGCAGCATCCAGGGAACAGGAGAATCGATGTTTCGGGCATAAGCCCTTCTTCAGGAATCAGGAATCAGGAAAAGATTCCTGAAGAAGGGCTTATGCCCGAAACGTCGATTCTCCTGTTCCCTGGATGCTGCCTGACCTGCTGCGCTTTTCCAGCAACACATTTTCAGCATTAATGGGCATGATTCATTGTTTCTCAGACAGATTTTAAAAAAAGTATATTAAATAAAGGAAACTGTTAAGAGACTATTAACAGAACTAATAAATTGTTTAGTGTAGTTTGTCTTTAAGTCATTTTGAATAGTTATAAATCAGTTTCATCACAGCTTGAGGGCATTCTTATTCAAACAAATTATTTACAATGCCAAATCCACTTTCAGCTGCATTAATAAGACACCACCAAATTGTTACTCTTAAATCCATCAAGCAGCAATTTTTAATGGAAAGAAGAATCAAGTAAACTATTACATTCTATCACATTGTTTGGCTTCACTGGACCATTAAGTATTTTGCATCTGTGATTATGCAAACAAGTTCTATTAAAATTTGAACTGTAACCTGTGCACTGCAATTTCAAGCACATTCTGAAAGCAAAAAACTAAACCCTACTTTTAAACATCAGTAGCAACTGTTGCTATGCTGGAATTGAACATATTGTCATTTTGGATCATCTTTCCACAGTATGCAATTGCTTCAGTACCTTTCAAAACATTAATACTGCAAATGTTTTGTTATGCCCACATTTAAGTTTGCTTAACTTGCCATCAAAATATAACTCATTAGAACGTGGGTGATTTATCTAGACAGTTCTGTATTAAGTCAAAAATTCATATGCAAACATTTAACGAACCTCCTTTTCTAAATATTTGGCATGCCTAATCTAAATAGCCGGATGCAATTCTGCTTGTTCTCAAAATTAGAAATACCTAAATGAATAAATTCCTTAACAGGATTATTATTTGTCTCCTCCACTGAAAAGTACATCTACAGAGAATAAGCTCTCAACGTTGGCTAGATTTTTAAAAGCATTTAAAACCTTCCAGTTGACATGAGGTAAATTGAATGCACGTACATAATCTACGAAAATTAATATTTTGAACAACGGCTTGTTTGATGTCTTAATGCTTATCTCTGAACTTCTATCCAGGTTTCCATGATAAGGATACTGAGAGATTTGAGCTATGATTTTTTTTTGGAATTCACCCGAAGTGAGGTATAGTGTCTGTTCATTTGTGATGGTAATATCTTGGCAATCTGGGTAAAATTGGCAGAAATAGCTCAGCAATTTTAAACGTGTGGACTAATGTTTAATTAAGGCATGTAATGTTAGAGGAGCAGATTTGTCTGAATAGCTTGCAAAGACCACTCCCTTGATCTTACGTGACTTCTGATGTCTCACACACACATATAAGTCAATGGGGTGAATTTACACTTGCAGCTTTGCAGATTCATTCTATTTTGTGCAAAAAGTACACAATCTGTAGGCAGGCAGTCCATGTGACATTTGATAAAATCCTACTTTGGAAATAGAACCAGTCTGACTCAAGGTTAGGATGCAGGCAGACTCTAACCTCACACCTTTAATGCATTGTCTGAGTTGAGATGTCACTTTTCTTTATATAAAACCTTAAGTTATCTTGGGACTGTGACTTGAAAGAAGTTCTGGGATTCACATATTAATCACTTAAAACCTGCATCCCCATTCTAAGTGATTAAACACTTAACAACAATCTGGGTTTGTTCAAAACATCACAAGAGTTGTATAACACTTTGATCTTTTACTATAAATTCTGTATCCTATGATCCTGCTCCACTAGCTACCTGACAAAGGAGCAGTGCTCCACAAGCTTGTACTTCCAAATGAATCTGTTGGACTATGGTCTGGTGTTGTGTAATTTTTAACTTTTCTGAGGCCAGTGACCCCTTTTCAGAGCTGAAGAAGCTGGAACCAGGCTGTACAGAGTTGGGGACTTGGAGGCTTTATTGGAGAAATCTCAAAATAAAATGAGATTAAAGACTGTCGTGGACTGCCTGATGTTTGATGGTGGGTTCATGGTCCTGGGGGAGATTGGAGGAGGTGTCCAAGAGCTGGCACTCTGCCTCCACAATGTCGAGGTCAGTATACCAGACAACAATAGCACCACCACCCTTGTCGACAGGCTTGAGTACAAGGTGAGGGTTGGATTTGAAAGCAGAAAATGCATTCAGTTCAGAGGGAGATAGTTTGGAATGTGTAAGGAGCGGGGGAGGGGCGTGCAGAGAAATTAAGCCGACTGACGTTACATCAACAGTTCTCATTGAGAAGGTTAGTGTAGGTAAAAGGCCAGAGGGAGGGCTCCAAGAGAAGGGTGAGTGTTGGAGGTGAGTGAAGGAGTCTGCAGTGTGGGGACAGGACTCTTGTCCAAAGAAATGGGCACAGAGGCTGAGGAGATGGGAGAAGAGTTTAATGTAATGCATGCCCAAAATTCATTGAGGTTAGGATGCAGAGGGTTATATCTGAAACTTTATCTGAATACAGAACGTTCAGCAATGGAGAGTGGAAAGTCAGAAGAGATAGTAACTATCCGACAAGAGGAGAAGGGGTGGAGTTAGAGTGAAGGGAAGGGGTGGGGAGGGAGGTTCCAGAAGGGTATGGGTATCTCTAAGTTGTTGAAGCTCATGTGCCTTAATTCCTGAAAGGAAAAGAAAAAGTTTCTTGTTAGAACATTGAACAAACTGGAGAATGAAGTGGAATTGGGGGCAGGACATCTCTGAGATAGCGTGATGTGGTGCTGATGGAGAGACCGAGGTCAACAATGTGCCTATGGCAGTGAATGGCACTGAGTATGGATCTCGGGATATTGCAAGAACAGCGGTTTGTGGCGCATTGTACATCACGGAGATGCCTGTGATCCTGGGTGAAATTCAGGGCTGAGACTGAGCCGAAAGCAGTCACTGATCTATGAGATGTGACTTTGGAAATGGGGTTGGGAAATGCTTTGTCAATAACCAAGAGAAACAAGAAGGTAATGACGGCAAACAAAGAAGAAAGATTAGAACAGAAATCCTGTCATAGAGAGGAGCAGTACTTCAATGTGGACATACCTGGAAGAGATGTAGCAGTGAGTTAAACAGTGAATTAAAACAAAGAATTGTAGATGCTAGAAATGTGGAACAAAAACAGAAGTTGCTGGAGAAACTCAGCAGGCCTGGCAGCATCAACTCCAAAGAAGGGACACTGAACTTGAAACGTTAATGCTGTTTTCTCTCTGTAAGTTATATTTAGATAGCTTGATCCTTTCATTGTTTACTTAAAAAGGAGAACAAATAATATAAGTTTGGAGAAATTCCTGGATTCCTAATTACTTACACTGAATTGTTATGGATATTTTGAATATTGGCAGGAAATTTGAGGTTAAGTGAACAGTGACAAAATGGTGTGTGAATGAGAATAACGTTATACAATGCTTCCTGATTACAATCCAAAAACAATATCTATTCCTCTAAGCATGTTTTGGGGAATGTTTAAAATACCTATTACAGTACAGGGGAGACTTTTCCATGTATTCATTGCATACAAATGGGGTCAATTCCACACACCTGTTTGCATTTTTAAAGTTGCATTAAACTCATGCAACCAATATCATTCCAATGTACCCACATATGTTCTATAAGTTTTCAAAAAATGAGAAAAGATACAGGTATTGGACTTCCTTGAGCATGTTCCACAAATCATTTTTTAAAACATCATTCATGGGATATGGGTATGACTGGTTGGGCCAGTATGTATTGCCCAGATGTAGTTGCCTTTGAGAAAATTACTAGTCAGCTGTCTTCTTAACTCGCTGCAGTCCATGTGCTGTAGATCGACACACTATGATGTTAGGGAGGAAGCTCTGGAACTTTGACCCAATGACACTGAAGAATCAGAGATACTTTTTCCAAATCAGGATGGTGAGTGACTTGGAGGGGAACTTGTAGGATGTGGTGTTCCCGTGTAGCCGATGCCTTTGTCCTTCCAGATGTAAGTGATAGTGGGCTTGGAAGGTACTCAGTGAATTTCTACAGAGCTTCTTGTAGCTGATACACACTGCTGCTATTGTGCATCGGGGTGAAGAGAGTGAATGTGATATTGGGCCAATCTAGTAAATTGCTTTGTCATGGATGGAAGATGCAGCTGAACATCTCTTGTGAAGTCCTATGGTGCATCTTGTTAATAGTACACATTGCTAGTAGTGAGTGTCGATGGTGGATGAAGTGCATGTTTGTGGATGTGGTAGCAATCAAATGGGCTGCTTTGTTCTAGATGGTGTCAGGCTTCTTGCAAGTTGTTCGAGCTGCAACCATCCAGGCAAGTGGCGAGTATTGCATCATACTCCTGACTTGTGCCTTTTAGATGGAAGCCAGCCTTTAGGGGCAGAAGGTGAGTTACTCGCTGCAGGATTTCTAGCCTCAGACCTGCTTTGTAGCAATAATATTTATACATCTGGTCCAATTCAGTTTCTTATCAATGATAACCCGCAGGATGTTGTCAAAGTCAGAAGTCACACAACACCAGGTTATATTCCAACAGGTTGACTTGAAATCACAAGCTTTCACCAGGTTAAATCCATGCCAGTCCAACACCAGCACCTTCACATCCCAGGATGTTTATAGAATTAGATTGTGGCTGCTTTATATAGAACTTCTAAGCTCTATATGACGTGACAGCTTTATCAGCTAAAACGTTGAATAATTGCTGCAGATTTTTATAGAAACTATCTGTTCAATCCTCAGATTTGATTGGGACTAGAGAGTTCTGCATTTATCACCTATTGTCACTGAGTCATCTTGAGAAGTTAGCACTGAGCCAGATTCTTATACTGTAACGTCTGAGTAGTGAAGGTGTTATCTCAGAAGTTGCAGGACATTAAACTAACAGTGATGAAGAGTGAGTGATATTTATCCAAATCTATAAGGTGCCTGTCTTGAAAGGGAACATTGCCCATGCATCTAATGCTGTGATCCTTTTAAGAGATTAGCATTGTTGGTTTGGGCGTTCTTCGGCCTCCTGAAGAATACATGTAAATTCTAGCAGCTATAAGCCAAACCTCTGCAGAAAGCATGTACAAAGGAAAAACTGATCCTCACAGGCCAAGTTCACTTTGAAAAACGGGTTTTGTAAAAAGGAAGACTCATTTATATAGCTCTTTACTTGTCCATCTCTTGTCTCAAAATATTTTACAGGCAAAAAATTATTTCTGATATATAGTCATTGCAATAATGTAGCAAACATGATAAAATAAACACCAGTTTAAAATTTTTGGTGGCAAATTATTAGGTTTTAGCAAAACAAAAAGGCATGCAGGGGCAAACACTAGACACTGTCCTGTGTATTAAAATATATGGAGAAATACCTAGGCCTAGGTATAATTTCAACACTAGCATTTTTTGTCAAGGGAATAGTAATATTTTAAGACAGTTTTTTTTCCAGGTCAAATCAACTTTTAGTTTTCCATGCTGTACATCTCTATGACTCTATGTACACGATTTTGGGTTTATTTTGTAGATACACTTGATTTTACAATTAAAAAAATATTTTGGATAATAGCCAAATAAAACATGCAAATGACTTTAATTTTCTGTGAGCTAAGTAATAATATATTGAGTGAACTATTTATTGTATTTGCATGAGAATACTTACACAAACCCACCTTTTGTGATTCACTTTCAGCTCCTTAAGGAATATGAAAAGCGCAACATACGAAGGTCAAATCATTAAAACCCATGAGCTGCAAACATTCTTGAAACCAATTTTTAAGCAAGATTCTCAGAATCTCCTTCTCTTTTTACAGAATGAGGTTGGTAATAGAAATTTGTTATGATTTATGTTAAGGTATCATTTTTTGATAAATGATTTCTGAAGTTTATGCCTAAATCTTGCCATTTGTACCTTAGCTTAGTGTCGAAGACTTCATGCGTTATGGTCCTGATTATGGAAGTGAAGAAATATTTTACAATATTCAGGTAAATACAGCTAAGTGACATAGTATCAGTGCTATGTATGAATGTGAAAAAATATTCCATGCTTTTGATTCAATGCTTGTGACCATGACAGCTATTTTCTGTCTTTCTAAGAAACTCTATTAAGCTGTGACTGCATTTAGACAAAACATAAAGAAAGAAAGAAAATGCATTCTTATACCACCTTCTATGGCCTTGGGATTGTGATGACCCAGATCGTAAGGAAAGCCTGACGCCACATTAAGAATTAACATAGGCTGGTGAACATTGGTTAATTGATTTCCTGATTAAGACATCATTAGGTTCCAAGAAATGATAAAATGACCTGAGGTTGCCACGGGGATGAACACCTCAGAGGCAAAGGGTAAACACAAGATTAACTACAATGCAGTTAGATTAGCCAATATTTTCAGTCTGGCAGTTCTAAGCATGCTGATGATTTGTCTAAAATTGAACATTCAAGGTCCTCTTGGAATGGATCTGTTTTATATTTTGCAGTCTTTGCACAACTCATGATGTTCAGTCAGGGCTCTGAGAATTGACCAGAGACCATGTTGGTGTGAGAGTTGGAAAGGCCAGAGAGCAGAAGACAGCAGGAGATTATTAATTGGACAAAATCTTTTGCAACTATTTCTAAAGCCCCACCAGATGCTTTAAAAGGGTTGAAGGTAGCCTCTGGCGATGCTGTGTCAGCAGGACTGTTGTGACCCACATCCGAGCTGTTACATGGATGTGTGCCATGTCAATCTTGCTCAAGTCCCAGTAAATTTGTTGGAACATGGCTGCTGGTTAATGTAACCGAAAAGCCAAAACTGTTGAATGGGAAATAAGAGATTCGACATAGCAGAGGCTGAGTTGGAAAGATGAAGAAATTTTACAAGATTCCACATTTGTGTGGGAAATAATGTGAGTGCTTGCAACCACATAGGACTTTTCTTTGTTGTATTAACTATTTGAAGTGAATTTGGCCTTATTGTTAAAAATATATCTATAGAGCCATACAGACACATAGGACAGAAACAGATCCTTCAATCCAACTCGTCAATGCCGACCAAGTTACCCAAACGAAACTAGTCCCATTTCCCTGCATTTGGCCATATCCCTCTCCTATATCATGCTACCATATCCCTCGAACCCTTTCCTATTCATGCACCTGTCCAAATATCTTTTAAAGACCATTGGGATGCCTTCTGGGGAAGGTGGGACCTGTACCTGAAGGACGGGTTGTACCTGAACTGGAGGAGCACAAATGTCCTGGATGGGAGATTTGCTCGTGTGATTCGGAAGGGTTTAAACTAGTTTAGCCGGTGGCCGGCGGAGGTGGGGGGGGGGGGGGGGGGGGGGGTGTGGGGGGTGCTGGGAGGAGGGTGGGGGTGAGAACCAAATCTACATGTCTGAGAGGGGGACAGTTGCAGATGGGACAGTGACAGGATGTATTGAATCTATTGGGAAGGTTTCCCACACGATGAAACAAAGTGATCGGTTGAAGTGTGTCTGCTTTAATGCAACGAGTGTCCGAAATAAGAGTGACGAACTTAGCGCATGGATCAGTAATTGGGGCTACGATGTTGTGGCCATAACAGAGACATGGGTTTCACAGGGGCAGGAATGTTTGCTTGATGTTCCAGGGTTTAGAACATTTAAAAAGAACAGGGAGGGTGGAAAAAGAGGAGGGGGTGTAGCATTACTAATCAGAGAATGCATCACAGTTACAGAAATGAAACTTGTTGAGGTAGGTTTGTCTACTGAGTCACTATAGGTGGAAGTTAGGAACAGCAAGGGAACAACCACCGCATTGGGGGTTTTCTACAGACCACCTAATAGCAGTAGAGAGATTGAAGATCTCATAGGCGGGCAGATTCTGGAACAATGCAGAAGTAGCAGGGTTGTTGTTATGGGTGATTTCAACTTTCCCAATATCCACTAGAACCTCCTAAGTGCAGATGGTTTGGATGGAGCCATTTTTGTCTGGTGTGTTCAGGAGGGTTTCCTTACTCAGTATGTAGATAGACCGATGAGGGGAGAGGCCATTTTGGAGTTGGTGCTCGGCAATGAGCCAGGACAGGTGTCAGATCTCGTGGTGGGAGAACACTTTGGTGACAGTGATCACAACTGCCTCACATTTACCATAGACATGGAGAGGGAAAGGAGCGGTTACCAAGGGAAGATATTTAGTTGGGGAAAAGGAAATTATGACGCTATCAGACAGGAGTTGGGAAGTACAGACTGGGAGCAATTGTTCCACAGAAAGGGCACAGCAGACATGGAGACTGTTTAAGAAGCAGTTGTTGCGAGTGATGCATGAATTTGTTCCTCTGAGACAGGCAAGAAGGGATAAGATGAAGGAACCTTGGATGATGAGAACAGAGGAGCTTCTCGTCAAAGCAAAGGGACCTTGTTTCACCAAGCAAAGGGACCTTGTTATGATTGAAAACTTTGAGGAGCTGGGATATAGTCTTGACAAGATCAAGCTTGATGAAGTTGATGTGCTGGAGATTTTGGAAAATATTAAGATTGATAAGTCCCCAGGGCCAGACCAGATTTATCCTAGGCTGCTCTGGAAAGCGAGAAAAGAGGCTGTTAAGCCGCTGGTGAGGATATTTGCCTCCTCACTCTCCACGGGAGTCGTACCGGAGGATTGGAAGGAGGCGAATGTTGTTCCTCTTTTCAAGAAAGGTAATAGGGAAATCCCTGGCAATTACAGACCAGTTAGTCTCACGTCTGTGGTCAGCAAAGTTTTGGAAAGAATGCTGAGGGATAGGATTTCTGACTATTTGGCAAAACATAGTGTGATTAAGGCAGTCAGCATGACTTTGTGAGGGGCAGGTCATGCCTCACAAATCTTATTGAGTTCTTTGAGGAGGTGACAAGACAGGTTGACGAAGGTTGAGCAGTGAATGTGGTGTATTTGGACTTCAACAAGGCATTTGATAAGGTTCCCCATAGTAGGGTCATTCATAAAGTCAGGAAGTATGGGATACAGGGAGATTTGGCTATCTGGATTCAGAATTGGCTGTCTGACAGAGGGCAAAGAGTGGTTGTAGATGGAAAGTATTCTGCCTGGAGGTCAGTGTTGAATGGGGTCCTGCAGGCCTCTCTTCTTGGGCCTCTGCTCTTTGTAGTTTTTATAAATGACTTGGGTGAGGAGGTTGAGGGGTAGGTTAGTAAGTTTGCACGTGACACAAAGTTTGGAGGTGTTATCGATAGTATCGAGGGCTACTGCGGGCTGCAGCGCGACATAGACAGGATGCAGAGCTGAGCTGAGAAATGGCAGATGGAGTTCAACCTGGATAAATGCGAAGTGATGCATTTTGGAAGATCGAACTTGAATGCTGAATATAGGATTAAAGACAGGATTATTGGCAGTGTGGAGGAACAGAGGGATCTGGGTGTGCAAGTATATTGATCACTCAAAGTTGCCACCCAAGTGGATAGGGTTATTAAGAAAGCATATGGTTTTTTGGCTTTCATTAACTAGGGATCGAGTTTAAAAGCTGCGAGTTTTTGCTGCAGCTCTACAAGTCCCTGGTGAGACCACACTTGGAATATTGTGTCCAGTTCTGGTCGACTATCAGAAAGATACAGAGCCTTTGGAGAGGGTGCAAAGAAGGTTTACCAGGATGCTGCCTGGATTGGAGGGCTTGCCTTATGAAGAAAGGTTGAATAAGCTTGGACTTTTCTCTCTGGAGAGAAGGAGGAAGAGAGGAGACCTGATCGAGGTATACAAAATAATGAGAGGAATAGAAAGAGTCAATAGCCAGAGACTTTTCCCCAGGGCAGGATTGTCTGGTATGAAGAGTCATAGTTTGAAGATATTAAAAGGAAGGTATAAAGGACACGTCAGAGGTAGGTTCTTTACGCAGAGAGTTGTGAATGCATGGAATGTGTTGCCAGCTATGGTGTTGGAAGCAGAGTCATTGGGGACATTTAAGCGACTGCTGGACATGCTCATGGGTGCGTAGGTTAAGTTAAAATATTTTACATTAGGATTAAACCTCGGCACAACTTCGTGGACCTAAGGACCTGTTCTGTGCTGTACTTTTCTATGTTCTATGTTCTAAATGTTGTAACTACATCTGCATCTACTACTTCCTCTGGCAGTTCATTCTACATATGAACTACCCTCGGTGTGAAAAGCTTTCTCCTCAGCTCCCTTTTAAATCTTTCTCCTCTCACCTTATAAATATGCCCTTTTGTTTTGAACTTCACTACTCTTGGGAAAAAGACCTTGCTATTCATCCAAACGTGCCTCTCATGATCTTATAACCCTCCATATGGTCATCTTTCGGCTTCCGACACTCCAGGGTAAAAAAGTCTCAGCCTATTCAGCCTCACCTCATCACTCAAACCCTCCAATCCTGCAACATCCTGATGAAGCTTTTCTGCACCCTCTCCAATATGATAAACTTCACCAGTTAATGAATGAATAGACTATGTTGATAAATTGATTTGCTGCCTTGACATTCTAAAAATTGAACTCTTGCCCACTGATTTTCTTTCTGTTGGCTTTGTGGGGCTTCCTTTTTTTTAAAATTATCAGTTTGTATGGGATGGTCAAAGCACTCTTCAGGCAATTAAGTATTTTTGATGATTATAATTTGCACAAACCAATTTCCCAATAAAAGTGATGAGATAAATGCCCATATCATGGCTGGAATCTTCCCAACACTGAGCAATATGGCATTGGAAAGAAAGTTCAATAAATAGGGTGAGAACAGCAGTAGGGAGATTCTCAACACTGAGGCCAAATGTCCTATTTGCCAAGCCAGCCTTGAACAGTGAGACAGGTATCTCAGTATTAAATGGTGAGAGGCCTATTTACATCCAGAGCATACGTTAGTGTGCCATTATTAGTAACTCTCACCTCTCTGATATGCAGTTTCCCATTCTAACTCCCATTGGATAGAAAGTAGACAGCGACAATTCCTAACATGAAAATCAAAGCATTTACTTGGTGTCTCCAAAATGCCACTTGCTCCTCCAGCCCTCCACCATGGGCATTAGTCACATCTGAGGGCATGATCTGAGGGTAGCAACCATACAAGCCCTATCTGTCTACAGAATTTGGCAATAGACATGTGTCAGCCTTACCATAGCGTCTGATCCACGTAAAATACTATTCTGCACCTCAATGTTGCATTGTGGAGAGCACGGCCATTTTCATTGTAATGACTTACCAGGACACCTTGCATATGGGTACAGGAACCTATTGATTGAATTGACTTGAATGCACCTCAAGACTCCTCTCTTACTCTCTTAGTGTATACTCACTTTACAACAACTTGGATGCTCACAGCATCACTGCCTTGAGTGCATTTTTGCATTTTGCCCCAAGCCTGAACTGTAAGGATGAAAGAGTTTCTGTCTTGCCTAAAAACGCTGAGATTAAGCAAGGAGGCTTGCTAAAGTTGTCAATAGTTATCAGTCAAGGGTACAAAAGGTATAGAAACAAAATTAGGCAATTCAGCCTCTCAAGTCTGCTTCATCATTTGATCATGACTGATTTATTTGTCAATCCCATTCTCCTGTCTTCTCCCCGTAATCCTTTATCCTCTTACTAATCAAGGATCTAGCTATCTCTGTCTTAAACACACTCAACGACGCGGCCTCCACAGCCATTTATGGCAATGAGTTTCAAAGACTAAACACCCTTTGGTTGAAGAAATTCCACCTCATCTGAGTTCTAAAGGGTCATCCCTTCTCTCTGAGACTGTGCCCTCAGGTCCTAGTCTCTCCTAGTAGTGGAAACATCTTCTCCATGTCCACTCTATCCAGGCCTCTCAGTATTCTGTAAGTTTCAGTCAGACACCTCTTCTCATCCTTCTAAACCCCAGAGACCTCAGTGCTCCTCATATGACAAGCCCTTCATCCCTGGGATCATTCTAGTAAACCTCCTCTGGAACTCCTACAATACCAACCAATCCTTCCTTAAACAAGGGGCCCAAAACTGCTCACAATATTCCTAATGCAGCCTGACTGGAGCTTTATAAGCCTTAGCAGTATGCTCATGCTTTTGGATTCTAGCCCTCATGAAATGAATGCTAACATTGCATTTGATTTCCTAAATGCCAACTGAACCTGAATGTTAACCTTAAGAGAATCCTGATCTAGGAATACCAAGTCCCTTTGTGTTTCAGATTTCTGAAGCCTGTCCCCATTTAGGAAAAAGTCTATGCTTCTATTCTTCCCACCAAAGTACATAACTTCACACTTTCCCACACTGTATTCCATCCGCCACTTTTTGCCGATTGTCCTAGTCTCATCAAGTCCTTCTGCAACCTGCCCACTTCCTCAACACTATCCGTCCCTCGGCTTATCTTTGTGTCATCTGCACATTTAACAACAATGCCCTCAGTACTTTCATCCAGATTGTTAGTTTACCACGTGAAAAGTTGTGTTTCCAACACCAAACCATGTGGCAACACCAGTCACCAGCTGCCATCCTGAGAAAGACCCCTTTATCCCCAGCCCTCTGCCTCCTGCCAGTCAGCCAATCCCTTTATCCATGTCAGTACCTTGCCCCCAACACCACAGGCTTTATCTCATTTCGCAGCCCCTGTGAGGCACCTTGTCAAAGGCCTTAATTCACATCCACTGGTTCTCCTTTGTCTAACATGCTCATCACCTCCTCAAAGAATTTAAAGATTTGTCAGACATGACATCCCCTTGATGGAGACATGCTGACTCTTTAATTTGCCAGGCACTTCTACCATGTCCTCTGCAATCTCATCCTTAATAATGGACTTTAAAATCTTGCCAATGGCCAATATTAGGCTAACCAGACTATTGTTTCATGTCTTCTGCCTCCCTCCCTTGTTAAACGAATTTAAACATGGCTAATCCACCTAACCTCCTATATCTTTGTGACAGTAGGAGGAAACCAGAGAACGTAGAGCAAAACCCACACAGACACAGGGAGAATGTGCAAACACCACACAGGCAGTCGTCCGAGGCTGGAATCAAACCTGGGTCCCTGGTGCTATGAGGTAGCAGTGCTAACCACTGTGCTATGCCTTTATTAGTACCCTTATGGGAAGGGCTAGACAATAGGATTGATTTCTCACAATTAATTTATGTTTGAATGTAAGCTTTCAGTGACTGACAAGATGATTCATAAAGTCCCGAATAGTTTTTCCAGTTAACTGTGTAACCTATCACAAACAATTAAATCAATTTCATTAGTAAACAGGATTGTCCATGACGTTGACAGCACAGGATACTTAGAGATGTTTTTCTCTCACTTGAGTTCCAGTGGCTTAATAAGGTATGAATGAAGTCTTCACTTTAGGCTGACCTTTTGTCATGCAGTTAAATTGAAACCTACAAAATGTCACAAACATGGCATTGTGCTGATTAAAATGGAGCTCCTTGTACATATAGAGAACAGCAAGTAAGGTAAAAAAAAAAGCTCGCTCATTTATACATAGTACTGAAAAGATTTTCAACTGTTCATTTCTAATGGAATTTACTTGACAGCTTTTATGAGAATTGATCTACAGCAAAGGACAAAATGGCTGACTCATTTTGAAAGGGAAATGAAGAGGAAGAAAAGTTCTTCTGTTATTTTTGATAAAAATGTAACAATGGACAATCAGAATCTGAGCTGGCAGCAAATTCTCTGCGATCAAAATTGTGATGCCTAAATTCATTAACAGTAATGGGAGAAAAAAATGTGAAATATCAAAAATATAACAGTGAAAAGCGCACGAAGGCTGGAAATCTGATAATACCAACAGTGTAACACCTAATAAATTTCCATAGTGTTTGTCAAGTTTTACCTACCAGAGAACACTTAATTGTTGTTGGTTTACCTGTCTTAGTTCTATTAGCTGTGGAATAATAAGTCTCATACATGTTATGCTGCATATTTTCTGTCCAGAGTTAAATGATGAACTACAGATTACAGTATAAACATGTAAGAAACTAAGGAAAATGTGCTGAACTTTTAAAATGCAAAGGAAATTAGCCCCCAGTATATTCACTGTGGAGGGTTGTAATAAATTACAGGTCATTCCGCTGTAATGCGCATTATACAAATTTACTATGACACGATTGACGGATTGGGGGCACTGTTTCTAAAGCATGAGGTTTTAAAGTGTGTATCAGTTATAATGCAATTTCAACCCCATTAGTTTAAATGGTGCTGTCATTAGATGATTTTCTTATAACACGGGATTGCATGAGAATGGAACTATCATGTTCTAGCAGAACTGATTGTTTTTAATACCCAAGAACGTGAGAAATAGAGTTCCAGGAGATCATTTGACTCTTCAAACCTGCTCTGTCATTCAAGAAGTTCACAGTTTTAATCTGATATTTAACCGCACCTTCTTATACTCTCTCCAAAACCGTCATACCCAACAATATATCAGCCTCTTTCTTGAATATTCTCAATCTTTGAGTATCCATAGCTGTCTGGGGTAGACCCTTCTAAAGATTCATAACTCTTTAAGTGAAGAAGTTCCTCCTCATCTCAGTCAAAACAGATCATGGTCATATTGACGATCATCTTTTTCTTATACACTTTCACAAACCAGCTGTCTAAGAACCAGAGTGATCTGATAACCAGAGATTTTTTACGTTGGACTGTGCATCATTTTGTTTTCTTCTTGATTAAAATTAGCCTATCCAGACAGATCAGCTTGAAATGGCATGGTAACCAGACCCATTAGCTGCTTCATCACTTGGATGTCATGCTTCCAGCAACCTCTGACCCCACCCATCCCACATAGGCCTGAACCAAGGCCTAAGCATCCAACTTCTGCAAGAACCAAAGTCTGACACAGACTCGGTCATGACGTTATTGGATTTGAGAAGCTTTACTTGCATATGTAAAAAGAAAGGGGAACTGCAGTGACCTTTAATAATTTTATTGTGCTTTTCTATAAAGGGACTAAATTAGTGCCATGATGCTTGAACTGTGACATTATTTAAAAATTGATTATAAGTTTTTAAAATATAGAATGATGGAATTTGACAGCATCAAAGGAAGTCTCAGCCCAGTGTTACCAGCTTGAAAGGTCTGTCCATTCTAGCCCCAGGCGCATGCTTTTATCCCATTACCCTATAAAATAGGCCTCTTCAAGTACATGTCCATTTGATTGTTCTTCTAGAATCAGCTCCCACAATCCCTTCAGTTTTATGTTCCACATCATAGCAACCCAATGTGTGAAGAAATTTCACCTCACTTCCCCTCGAGTTCTTACATTAATTTGTTTAAATTTTTGAACTCTCATTGCTGATCCAGTTAGCAGAGAAAACCATTTGTTCTTACTTGATCAATCAAAGCCACTCATAATTCTAAATATCTCAGTGGAGTTCCTCTTAGTCTTCTCTGCTTGAAGGATAACAATCCCTGCTGCTCTATCTATTCCATTCAACTGACGTTCCAAACTCTGATATTATCCTGGTAAATTTCTGCACATCTAAATCCCTCAGCTCTTGCACACCACCAAATTTTTGATTACATTTCATCTCCATGTTGTTACAAAAAAGTCTGCAGAGGGATGTAGGAAGCTTGAACAAATGGGCAAAAATTTGGCAGATGGAATATCATGTGGCTAAGTGTGAGGTTATGCACTTTGGCAGGAAGAATAGAGGAGCTAAATGTTATTTAAATGGAGAAAGACTGCAGAAAGCAACAGCATACAGGGATTTGAGAAAACACCTCCATGAATCACAAAAAGCTAGCAATTAGATTCACGAAATGTTGGCCTTTATTTAAACAGAATGGAACCTAAAAGCAGAGTGATTTCATTAAAAAGGTACCAGTCAGAATACAGATGGAATCATCTAAGGAAAGATATGCTGGTAATAGAAACAGTCCAAAGAAGATTCAGTAGACTGATACCAGGTAAGAAAGGACTATGTTATGAGGAGAAGTTGTGTAGATTAGGCCTGTATTCACTGGAATATAGAAAAATATGAGGGACCTTTATTGAAACATATAAAATATTTAGGGGACTTGACAAGGTAAATGCAGGTAAGTTGTTTCCCCTCATGTGAATGTTGAGTACAAGAAGGCATAATCTCAGAATAAGGGATCACACATTTAAAGCAGAGATGAGGAGAAATTTCTACTCTGAGAGACTAGTGAATCTGTGGAATTCGTGACAGACAGGGTTGTTGTGGCTGGCTCATTAAGTATATTCAAGTCTAAGCTAGGCAGATTTTTAATTTGCCCACATGAGTGTAGAATGAACAATAGACCAAATGTGTATTTTCTCAGCAATAGTCAAGGTCTCCTACCAAAGGACTGTTGGTAAATTTTGTTCCTTAACACCGCCTCCTACGTCACAACCATTGCCACAAAAGGTTGTGGAGACCAGGTCATTGAGTGTATTTAAGATGGAGATTGATAAAGGGATCAAAGGTTACAGGGAAAAAGAGGGAGAATGGGGTTGAAGCTTATTAGCCATGACTGAATGGCAGAGCAGACTCAATGGACTGAAAGGCCTAAGTTCTGCTCCAATGTCTTATGGTCTTAACCAGTTATTGTATTTTTTTCGGTTAGCTTATGCTTCTCTGTCATCAGCCTCCCATTTTTCAGTTTAGAAGTTTCTTAATTAGTGGGATGGTGGCTCAGTGGTTAGCACTGTTGCCTCACAGTGCCAGGGGCCTCGGTTTGATTCCAGCCTCGGGCAACTGTCTGTGTGGAGTTTGTACCTTCTCCCTGTGTCTGTGTGGGTTTGCTCCAGTTTCTTCAAAAGATCCAAAGATGTGCAGGTCAGGTGAATTGGCCATGCTAAATTGCCCATCATGTTAGGTGCATTAGTTAGAGGGAAATGGGTCTGGATGGGTTACTCTTTGGGGGGCTTGGTGTGGACCACACTGTAGGGAATCTAATTAATTAGAGTCAATTTGATTTTTTAGATTAAATTGGTTTCCTCTAAATAGTCCATTTTTCCCACAAAACCCATCCCCATTCTAGTCCTGACCCAAATGATCTAAACAATAAGGTTTACACACATGTTGTTTTAGGTTACTGTGTAATTTACGTGACCATTTCCAATATTATAATTTGTTAAGATGCATCCAAGTTTCCTCTCCCTGATCCCCTTTGTATAATTTGCAATGGCATATCGTGCAAACCTGTATAACAGCAAAGCACATGGACAACAGAGCAAGAGACCTACTTGGCCTTCCTTTGAACTGCTAACTTCTCATTTTAAAAATGAAATTCAGAAAACATTTTGTATTTGGTACAAACAGAGTTCTGAAGAAGGGTCATTGGACCTGAAATATTATCTCTACTTTCTCTCCACAATCTGCTGCCAGACCTGCTGAGTTTCTCCAACACTTTCTGTTTTAGTTTCCTATTTCTAGCATCTGTGGTACTTTATGCCCTGATGAAGAGTTATCAAGACTCGAAACGTTAGCTTGCTCTCTCTCCATGGATGCTGCCTGACCCACTGTGATTTGTAGCATTTTTTTTTGTTTTCAGCATCTACTTTAACTTGCTCCTATAACCTGTAGATCTCCTTTTAAAAAAATTCTGTTTGGTTCCTGTCCAAATACAAAACATTAAACATTTCTTATTAAGGCCTTTCCAGATATTGACAGGTTATGGTTATTTCACTACATTTCTGACACCAACGTTAGAGTAGGAGAATAATTAATATGTCTTGTCATAAAGGAATAAATTTGTTTCAGTTTGACTATTTCTAGATCCATAAACCCACAGAACAGAATATATACCATTGTCGTTGGTGTCTGGTCAGTTTTTTCAATGTTTCCCTTAACTGACAAATTGATTTGTGAAGTTTACTCTCTGGATCTGATCCGTCAAATGTATTTTTTTCAGCAATTGCTTGAATCCTCCAACTCATCCCTGATTCTGCCAGCCGTTGACCAGAGAGCTATTAAGCATCTGCAGGAACATCAAAATTGGACCAAAGTTAAAATTGACCAACTTGACAAGTCAGAACTGGAAATAAATACTTCAAAACCAAACTTAATCATCATAAATTTAGCAGCAGCTGACAGGTATGTTTTTAAGTACCTAGCCATTTCCACCAGGTGCATTGGCACCTCATTTTTAAATTGTGACTTGATAAAGGAACATCTGAATAGCAAGTCCTCTTATAAAGCATTTGAAACATTCAATGAGATTTTGTCTTTGATCCTTTCATTGTTACTGAAAGTATCTCAAAGTTAGCGTGTTTTGAGAAAATTTGTCGCTCATGTTGAGGTTCTGGATGTGGGTTTGATCACTGAGCTGCAAGTTTCATTTTCAGATGTTTCATCACCTTACTAGCTAACATCTTTTGTGAGCCTCCGGATGAAGCACTGGTGGTGTAGCCCACTTTCTATTTATATGTTTGAGTTTCCTTGGGTTGGTGATGTCATTTCCTATTGTGATGTAATTTCCTGTGCTTTTTCTCATGGGGTGGTAAATGGGATCCAAGTCAATGTGTTTGTTGATAGAGTTCTGGTTGGAATGCCATGCTTCTAGGAATTCTTGTGCGTGTCTCTGTTTGGCTTGTCCTAATATGGATGTGTTGTCCCAGTCGAAGTGGTGTCCTTCCTCATCCATTTGTAAGGATACTAGTGAGAATGGGTCATGTCAATTTGTGGCTAGTTGATGTTCATGTATCCTGGTAGTTGGTTTTCTGCCTGTTTGTCCAATGCAGTGTTTGTTACAGTTCTTGCAAGGTATTTTGTAAATGATATTAGTTTTGCTTGTCTGTAAAGGGTCTTTCAAGTTCATTAGCTGCTGTTTTAGTGTGTTGGTGGGTTGCTGGACTACCATGATACCATGGGGTCTGAGTAGTCTGGCAGTCATTTCTGAGAAGTCTTTGATGTTGGGAAGCAATTATCCCAAAATCCACAAATGAAGCTGAATTAGAACATTATTTCAATGAGCCACCACACACTGCAGCACAGAGGAACTACGCAGAGCAGAGGAAAATCACCTGTATAGTGTATTCAAAAAGAATGGGTACCCAATGAACACAGTCCGCTGATTTCTCAGCAACAAACCCAAACAAGCAGACAAAACATGTCCAGCAACCCTAGAACTCTCCCCTACACCAAAGATATTTTGGAAATGTCTGTCAGACTACTCAGACCTCTTGGCATCATGGTAGCCCAGAAACCCACCAACACACTAAAATAGCAGCTAATGAACGTGAAAGACCCAATACAGACAACAAGCAAAACCAATGTCATTTACAAAATACCTTGCAAGAACTGTAACAAACACTACATTGGACAAACAGGCAGGAAACTAGCTACCAGGATACATGAACATCAACTAGCTACAAAACGACATGACACACTCTCATTCGATCGATACATATGGATAAGGAAGGACACCATTTCAACTGGGACAACACATCCATCTTAGGATAAACCAAACAGAGACACACACAAGAATTCCTAGAAGCATGGCATTCCAACCGGAACTCTATCAACAAACACATTGACTTGGATCCTATTTACCACCCCCTGAGAAAAAACGCAGAAAGTGACATCACCATAGGAAATGATGTCAACACAGGATATGCCATCACTAACCCTAGGAAACTCAAACATGTGAATAGAAAGCGGGTGACACCACCAGTGCTTCATCCAGAGGCTCACTGAAGATGTTACCGAACATAGTGACGAAACATCTGAAAATGAAACTTCCAGCTCAGCGAGCAAACCTATATCCAGTGTGTCAAAGTGTTAATTGTAGAATCACATCACTAAATTCTAATGCATCAAATGTGATTATAAACCTGATGATAAAGTAGATGATGATAAAGTTAATTCATTTGGTATTTGATTCAGAGCTGTTTGTCCACGAACATATAAATGTGACCTTGAAAAGAAGGGCAAAAAAACCTATGATGAATCTTACAAGTATAATCTTGTGAAATTCTATCTTCATGGGGAAGAACAGAGAATGTATCATTTAAGTCTTTTGATTAGGTTATCTGCAGCATGTCTATTGATGTCTGAAAAAGAGATTCTAGCTGAGCAGAGTCTCCCACAAGTGCCACACAGAGGACCTTCGCCTTTGTCAGAGTTGTAGGAAAATCTCTACGAGCATGTTGTTTGTGGGCTGCCATCTGCTTTGAAGCTTCTGAAACCACATTTCATTGTACTGGTGAACTAGGCATAGCATGCTCATGCCCAGAGCTGGATTTGCCATTCTCATGGATTGTCAACTCAAGCTTCCCACTTGTCGGGATTGATGTTGACAGTTCCATTTCTCTTTTGACAGTATCCTTGAATTGGAGTTTTGGATAGCTTGCTGGTATTTTGGCATAGGCTGCCTTCCTGTATACACGTTCTTGGAGAAGCAGCCACCTTCTATCCTGTGCATGTGCCCAAGCCGCTGAAGCGAGGCTTATTTATCTCTTGCCTCCCCTCTACTGTTAGCATTCTGCAGACACCATTCCCTCTGCAACACCACAGCACACTCCTCCATCACTCCTAATGCGCCCTCCCTCCCCCATTGGCACTTTGGCTTGTAATCACGGCAGGTATATCACTTGCCCTTTCACCTCCTCACTCTTCACTGTCCAAGGGTCCGACCACAACTCTTAGGTGAAGCAACAAGTTACTTGGACTTAATACAATCTAATCCACTATATTCACTGATCACAATTTGGGCACCTTTATCTTTGGGCACATGGAATTGTGCTGAGCAAACTGCATGACTGCTTGGGATAACATCTCCACTTGGTCCATAAAAATGGTCTTGACTTCCCAGTTGCTTGCCATTTAAATAAACCACCTCGCCCTCATGCTAACATTCTGTCCTGAGCCTGCTACAATGGTGCAATGAAGCAGCATGAGATGACCATTAGCATCCTTGGTAAAGTTAATTGACTGAATACTGAATCACGACAGTGAAGCCAGCACCAGCTTTATACCATTCCTCTTTTCTACAGTCATTCCAAAGGAATGTGTAAACTGCACTGATTTCCTTGAGGTCACTCTCTTCCAGTAGATGAATCTCAGTGAGGGTGAATATCTGGATATTTTACTGAGCTAACTTTCTACCAGCAAGAACAATACTTTCCTCAAGTCTCTGAAGAAGAGTCATAGTGGACTTGAAATATTAACTTCAATTCTCTCTCTCCACAGGTGCTGACAGACCTGCTGAGTTACTGTAACATTTTCTATTTCCATTTCTTCTCTCAAATCTGTTGGCTGTTGCCAATCATCCATGTACCAATGGTAATCACTGTTTGTTTGAGACTGATGTAAAGCCACATTAGTGGGTTCCAGGCCAGTTGTGAACATGTTGGCAAGAGTGGGTGAAACAGAACAATGTTTTGGGCACATTTTCCAGCACCTTCCTCATTGGCAAAGGGGTTGGACAGTCACACATTGAGCTGCTGACGTCTGCTTCTGTTTTCGACAGTGAGATATGACGTTCTGGCCTGAGCCACCAGTGGGCAGGTTCACCAGTTCCAGCTCCTTGAGACTCCAAGTTTGTTTCAACATTGCTCACTCACCATTAAAAGATTTGGAGCATCAAAGGATGGAATTCAGATAATGGAGCAAAGATGAACATGGCTTCTCTGCTCTGTATTGGATTATAGTGAGGGAGAGCTGTGCCTTGCCAGTCTCACTTTCTCAAACTAATTTGTATTGGTCCAGTCACAAAAATTGCTGGATATAGATCTTGATGCACCAGGTGATCAGGACATCTTCTTTGTCCTACCATGCTTTAGGCATTTCACAACATGGTCCTGCACTAGCATGAAGACCATTGAATCATAGACTGCTTTCACCTGCTCAGTTGGCCAGTCTTGATCCTCTCATACTAGGATAGATAAATCTCTAGGTCACTGATGTTGCAGATCCATTGGTCATCCTCAACTGGTTTGCCCTGCCTGTCAAAGTGGTTTACTGGGGTGTGGCAATGTTACACGTTAACAACGACTTGGAGTTTCAGGTAACAGCTGGGTGAAAGGTGTGGACTAACACAGAATGAGTTCGGACTAACCTTCGAAGAGTACAGCAAAACTCTTTGTGAGAGGCGCTGACCCAGTTCATCAGCCATGAATGAATTTTGAAATATAAACCTCAAAGTGTGCAAGTATTGAATTGTGCTGAGCAATTGCATTAATAATTATTACTCTAGCACATTTATATTAACAAGTGTTTCCATCTTAATGAACAGCTCAACTGATTCAAAATTGGCACAGACACTAATGGATAATGGTATGATTGATTCTAATTTTGCTACCTTCTCTTGTCTTACATATGTTAATGACTGAATTTCCATTTATTTGTCTACTTAGTGAGTTTTGATAGATGTACTTAAGCAGTCTGCAGGATATAATAGTTACTAAATTAACACTAGAAGGAGTGGGATTTTGCCAGCAGCAGGTAACAAGCCAGGGTAATAATTGAGATGATGGTGACAGATAATAAGAGTGTTTTATATGAATATTGATGAGTAATAATTGCTGAAGATATTAAATCCTTGAGATATGGCTCATTTAGAATAGATTACAAAAGCAGGTCATTTGGAATTCCTTTCTTTTATTTCTAGGGGTCATGTGCTCAGTTTGCTAAAGAGTCTACACTTGTCATTGTTTACATCTAATTAAAGGTGATGACAGCAGTGGAAATAGATATTTATATAGCACCTTTAATGTGATAAAATGTCCCAGCAACTCATACGAGCAGTAAAAAACAAAATATGGACTAAAGTAATATTAGGTCAGATGGCCAACATTTTGGTCAAATAGATAGGTTTTGAAGCATGCCCTAAAGCAGGAAAGGAGATGCCAAGAGGTGTAGGGAGAATATTCCAGAGCTTAGTGCCAAGACAACTGAGTGTGCAACTACCAACAAGAGGCATCAAAATTGGGGATTCACAGGAGGCCAGAATTAGAGGACTCTGCTGTCTTGGCAGGTACTAGGGCTGGAGGAGATTACAGAGCTGGGAAGGGTTTTGAAAACAAAAAGGAGAATTTTTCATGTCATGGAATCATAGAGATGTACACCATGAAAACAGATCCTTCGGTTCAACTTGTCCATGCCGACCAGATATCCTAAATTAATCTAGTCCCATTTGCCAGCACTTGGCCCATATTCCTTTAAACCATTACTATTCATATACCCATCCAGGTGCCTCTTAAATGCTGTAATTGTACCAGCCTCCACCACTTCCTCTGGCAGCTCATTCCATACACGCACCACCCTCTGCGTGAAAAAGTTGCCCCTTAGTTCCCTTTTATCTCTTTCCCTGCTCACCCTAAACCTATGCCCTCTAGTTATGGACTCCCCTACCCCAGGGAAAAGACTTTGACTATTTATCCTATCCATGCATCTCATAATTTTATAAACTTCTATAAGGTCCCCCCTCAGCCTCCAACACTCCAGGGAAAACAGCACCAGCCTATTCAGCCTCTCCACAAGCATAGAGGTGATAGGTAAACCAGGGGCAGTAGTGTTTTGGATGACCTCAAGTTTTTGGGGCATGGAATGTGGGAGATCAGCCAGGAGTAGACTGGTAGAGTCCGGTGTCAAGCAAAAGAATTATTGAGGATTTGTCAGCAACTGAGACATAAGGTAATGTTAGTTCAGGTTATATAGGTGGAAAGACACAGTCTTCGTCATGGCATGCAAATATTAGTCAGAAGCTCATCTTAAATTCAAATGTGACATCAAGGTTGTGAGCAGACTGGTTCCATCACAGATGGTGGCTAGACAGAGAAAGAGAGACAGAGAGAGAGAGAGAGAGAGACAGAGAGAGAGAGAGAGTGTGTGTGAGAGAGAGAGAGAGAAAGAGAGACGAACTTCGGAACACTGAAATAGAGTTTGGAACAGAGACCAAATACAACGGCTTCAGTCTTTCCAATATATAACTGAGGGAATTTTCTGTTAGACAATCAGTTTGATAATTTAGCTGCAGTGAGGAGTTGAGAGTGGAGCTAATGAGATAGAGATGGTGTCTTCAATGTACATATGAAACCTAATGCTGTGTTTTCATGTGATGCAGCTGAGGGCAATATATAGATGAGAAATAGTATGGGCAAACTAATAAAGATCATGGATCCATTGTCAATTGTCAGAAAAACACGTCTAGTTCACCAATGTCCTTTAGGGAAGGAAACTGCTATCCAAAACTGGTCTGGACTAAATGTGACTTCAGACCTACTGCAATGTGATTAACTCTTAATTGCCCTCTGGGCAATTAGGCATGGGCAATAAATGCTGGCCTAGCCAGTGATGTCCTCATCCAATGAATGAATGAAAAAAATTTCAAATGTCCTCGCACACCAAAAAATATAAATGTTAACATGCGTTTAAGTCAGTATAAGTTACGAACTACTTATGAAGACATTGTGTACTTTACAATGAAAATTGTTGGCACAGTATAGTCTGAAGATAATTAGGTGAACTATTCCCTGCCACATTGCAACATTTATTTATGATTTACCACAAAATTAGCATTGCTATTCCTCTTGTCACCTATAATTGTGGTTTTTTTTTGTAATTCAGAAATCTGATAAAGCTTGCAGCACAAGTTGAAATTTGTTTCAAATAGCATCCCACAGCTTAATATTATGTTGCATTTTTGGAAATGTTCCAGAACAAGGTGGGCTGCTCAAGAATGATGTAGACCTGCACCGACTTTCCCCTTTCCGCTGTATGTATGCGTTGAGATATAGGTACGCTTGAGTGAACAAAGCAATGTGTTCCTAAAGTAGTGAGTTCACCTTTGTTCAAGGTCTACATTCTGGAAGTGAACTTCAGTGAAACCTTTAGGCAAAGAGGACAAAGTTTCTTTGTCAACATTGCTTGTGCCTCCCGCCACACACACGTCTTCCAACTGCAGATACCACTGATCTCCTCCAAAAATAGTAAAAGATAAAATTAAATGAAAAGTTTACTTCCAACCCCATTTCATCCTTGAGCTGAGACTTTCCAGACAACAGCTATTCCAATAGATCTCTGAGAACTTCAGACAAGATTTAAACACTGCTTTTCATCACTTCCTTCCTTCTCCTACTCATGCCGCTCCACCCCCATCTGCACAAGTTCTATAACCTTTAGCGGGATTGATTTTAAAATATGTTGTTTCAGAATAGATAACTGATTTGTACATAAGGGTAAAACAATTGCTGTTCTTCTCACTTAATACTTACACTGGATGGCAGGCTGCCTCACAGCACCAGGGACCTGGGTTTGATTCCACCTTGGGTGACTGTCTAAATGGATTTTGCACATTCTCCCTGTCTATGTGAGTTTCCTCCCACAGTGGATTGGCCATGCTAAATCGTCCAGGGATGTGCAAGGTAGGTCTGTTAGTAAATTTTGGAGCACAGGGAATAGAGTGGGTCCAGGTGAGCTGCTCTTCAGAGAGTTGGTACAGACTTGATGGGCTGAATGACCCCTGTTTGCACTGTAAGAGTTTTATGATTCAAAACATATGCAAAATATAATAGTTTGATATATGCATGAGTTCGAAGTGGTGACCCTGAATTGATTGTATTTAGCAAATTTACTGTGCAAATATTCTCAAGTGAACATTCTTATATCTTATCCGATGTCTTATATCAGCTGAGCATTCATTCAGATGCCAGCAGTATTCAGTCTCATCATTTTGGGAAAGTCAATGTGTTTCAATCACATTAGAGTTGTCTGCCCTATTTTTGTTTTTAAATATGTGTCCTGGGTATCATAAATCATTTCAGTTCAATTTCTAGATAAAGTGATTGGGATGGTAACCAATACTTTGAGGAAAAAAGGATTACCATTTACTGGCATTTATACAGCTTTGAGATCCAATGTGGTGAGTAATAGCATAAGAACAAAACTTCTAAACTCTTATGTATGATTGTAAATTCCTCCATATATAGCATCAGCCCATTGGCCATTAATGGTTTATATGTTTTGTTACATAAATAGTTTGAATTTGCTATCTCATTTTATTTTCAAGCAATATTAGATGATTAATGTCTCAAAACCATCTAAGCAAAAATTGTATAAACCCCCCACTTTTAATTTTCTTCCAATCTTTACTCTCTGTGGGATCCTTTAAGATTGCATTCATTCTGACTATGGGGGGTTTGAGGAGGGTAGATCCCAATGGGATGAAGCCGCGATTCTGGAACCTTCCTGAATCGGTCCCTCAATTACATGAGCTTGCCACCCCCTGCTTGCAGCATGTCCTGTCTCTGACCTGATCTTCTCAAAAATGGTTCAGGACAGAGTTGGTACTGACAGCTGGGTGATTGGGAGACTGCTGTGCCGGTGGGCAAATTGCAAGGGATCAAGGCAGTCTGGGAGACTGGATTGATGTCAGCCATGACCAACCTCTCGAAGCACTTCATAATTATGGATGTCAGAGGCACCAGGCAGTAGTCTTTGAGGCACGCTGCATGATTTTTCTTTGGCACCAGGATGATACTTAGGAGCAGCAAATACTTTGGTAAACTTACAAAGAGGAAGACTGGGGTAGATAGAAAGTATTCCTGACATGTTGTGAGTCTTAATTTAGAATCGACAAGATTAAGATTGTTGCGAACAGAAATGGTGCAAAAGGGACAAAGTTTACTGGGAAATGCATTATTTGGCACACAGACACATAAGCACACACAGTCACAGGCACAGGGACACAAGAACATACATACATGCACACTAACATGCGGATACATTCTGTCAACATCACGTCAACTAGAAATATCCAACTGCTTTGCTGAAATATTAGGCTGGAGACAGTGTTTAATGAATCAAAGCAGGACCTTAAGGACAAGATGTCCCCACTGTGTGATTTAATGTAGGTTCTGAAATAAATCTGGGGACTTTAGAGCTCCCTGCACACCTCACCCAGAGTGAAAGAGAATGTAATTGGAAATTAACATGCAAATTGTAGTCATCTTCCATCTTGAGGATTACAAAATGATTCTGATCAGTATGGGGAGGTGATATCTGAGTGGTATTATTGGTCTGACTATTAATCCACAGAGCCAGGTAATGCTTTGGGGACTTAGGTTTGAATCCCACCATGGCAGATGGTGAAGTTTGAATTCAAAATAAAAACATCTGGAATTAAGAGTCTAGTGATGACTATAAATCCATTGTTAATTGGCCGAAAAACCCACACGTGACTCTAGACCCTCAGCAATGTGGTTGACTCTTAAAGAATATAACAAGAAAGTATATTTCATTTAATAGTTCCCATCTGGACAGTGAGAAGAAGTGGCAGAGGATTTTAGATGCTGGCAGAGGGATACATGGAAGAGTATAATATTAGGATTTGTTTCAAGGAGCACAGATGATAGCCCTCCCCCACTCGCAGAAGGAGTACTGGGCTGTCTTGCCTGCCAAAAGCCTGTGCTTTAAAAGATGCTGGGATGTTTGCCAGTCTCTACCCATCCTCGCAGACCAAAGAATTGCAGCTGAGAGAAAATGAGGTCTTTAAATGACCATTAATTCTCTCCTTCAGAGCTCTCATTAGGCCTTAGTGTAGACATGCTGCCTTACCTGTCTGCTGTTCAACAAGGGACAGTGTATGGTAGACAAAAAGGCAAGAGACTGGCCACGTGCTTTATTTTATGTGCCCCTCATCTTCAGATAGACCAGCAGAGGGCCTACAAAATTCAACACATGGACACTGAAGCAAGCCTATGTACCATGGCAATGATGGTTTATTTAGCTGTAATAGGGATCTAAATGGTAAGTAAGGGAGTGATTCATTGTTAATATTGCCATTGTTTGTCAGCAAATTGCTTCACCAGCCATTCTCTCTTTATTGTTTCAGGTTATCAGAAAGGCTAGCAATGAAGTTGTTCAAACTGGACGGCGATTAATGACCATGGATTCAACTAGCTCTGTGCTGTACCCACCCCTGAATGTAACAAATGGTACAAATACATGCATTCTATTCCATGCAACCGGACTGCAATTAACAGCCAATGGATCATTGATTGACTTGACCAATAAAACTTTCATATCCAATTCAGTGGACTCCACAAACTCTATGTGTTCAACCACTAATACCACGTAAGTTGAAGAAATAATAAAGACAGACACCACTTCCTTTTGGCTGAGCAGCTGATTTTCTCCCACCTCATTAAACAATTTGCAATGTGAGGTCATATTCCTGAATACCTGGTAACAACTGTCTGAATCGCACTTTTACCAGCATGGGTATGAGTTTGTCCAAGTTTATGAGGTGTTGAGAGTATGGGTATGAGTCCATCCTGCTATCTTGTTCACTTCATTTTGCTGATTATAATTTGGTTATAATTCTAAAGTATTCTTTTCCCATATACTTGGGCCTCATATTCTAGAGTGGATGCATTAGGACACAGAAGGATGCAAATTGGCCGTTCATGTCTATACCAGTTCTCTGGGTGTAATACAGTCAGTCCCATTTACCCACTCTATCCCCATAGCCATGCAAATACATTTCATTTGAGTTCCTATCCAAATTCATTTTCAAATTGTTGATCACCTCAGCTACCACAACCGTCTGGGTAGATATCATCAGTTTATCACCACTCATTGTGTAAGAAATGTTTTTCCTTATCATTACTGTGATGATGCTGTGATTTTAAGAGATGTGTTTGTCCTGGTTTCTTTTAGAGAGAGATAAGGGGACAGGTGCCAAACAATCTATGAGAAGAGAAGCAATGTTTTAAACTGTGGGTGTTTTTTTTAAAGGTTCGAACAATAGAAGCAGTCTGAATGGGTGTGGTCAAGCTCCCATAGAACCAAGGATTTTAGATTTAACTTTCAGCTGCTTTGCTGGGGTCTCAACAAGATTGGAAAGCAATGAATCTTTCCTAGGAGAAAGTGAGGACTGCAGGTGCTGGAGATCAGAGTCTAGAGTCTGGTGCTGCAAAAATCACAGCAGGTCAGGCAGTATCTGAGGAGCAGGAGAGTTGATGTTTCGCACATAAGACCTTCATCAGGAATCTCTCCTGGCTGCTACTCACTCTCTCTCTCTCTCTCTCTTAGTTTTCTCTGGACGTTTTTCATCCTAGGCTGCTGGAGTTGCATGTGCAACAATTTCTGTTTTTCTGAATTTGCATGTTGTGTTTATGAAATGTTACTATATTGGAACAGTTATTGTTCAGTATTAAAATAATCTATTATTCTGATATATTTTCCAATAGAGTTAAGTTATTCCAAGTTCCTCTTTCTTTTGTTGTATTTTAACTACAGTGCTTGACTAAATTGTTTTTTGCTTTAGGTTGCATAGTTTGACCAATGTAATTGCATCTGGAACATAGCACTTCACACTTACCTTTAAAATGAGAAGTCGTCAGGGTCTAGGCTACCTTCTTATTATAATTTGAGGTGATCTGATCTGGTCCATAACAGTAAACTTGTATCTCTTGCACAAAGCCTTAAGTCTGTGCTTTCTCTGTGGTTCTATGAGCTAATTGGAAGAACTTTAATTAGATTAGATTAGATTACTTACAGTGTGGAAACAGGCCCTTCGGCCCAACAAGTCCACACCGACCCGCCGAAGCGCAACCCATCCATACCCCTACATTTACCCCTTTAACCTAACACTACGGGCAATTTAGCATGGCCAATTCACCTGACCCGCACATTTTTTTGGATTGTGGGAGGAAACCGGAGCACCCGGAGGAAACCCACGCAGACACGGGGAGAACGTGCAAACTCCACACAGTCAGTCGCCTGAGTCGGGAATTGAACCCGGGTCTCTGGCGCTGTGAGGCAGCAGTGCTAACCACTGTGCCACCCTGCCGCCCATATTTTATCCATATTACTTTATCCATATTATCAGATCTCCCCTTAATCCCCTTTGCTCCAGGAGCATCTTCATCCCAGCTCCTCAGACCCTTATTTTAGAGGTAACGTTCAGGCTAGCTCTCTATAGATTTGACCTTCCAATGCACAGAGCACATACTGGGGGTATTACAAATTGAAGAGTTGATGAATGGATCTCAGCAGAATTTAAAGGGTCACTGATGATCCTGAAAGTTATCCTGCAATGAACTGGAAAACTGCCCCATTTAACTTGATAAGTTTGGAAGTACAGTACAGCTCCATGATATCCTGCAGAGAGATGATTATTTTGTAGGTGCAAGCTTCCCTATAACAAACAGTGGGACTAGAACAGCATAAATGTGTGTGACAATGCAAGAGAATGTTATCTCTTTCGGAAGCTGGCAATATGCAAGAAATAAATATCTGGCATCTGAGTTACGTTTTACTCTGAATTTGTCCCTTAACATCACAATGACTGTGAGCTTTACTTTGCTAACTTTATCATTTTCTAAATGTATAGGAATGCTTATTTTCTAAGGGCATGGTGTACTGTTGCCTATGACATTTCTGTACTGTTTTAGGGCTGCAATGTGGTGTCAGGTTGGGGGAACGGGCCCAAGGAGGAAGATGAGGTGTTCTTCCTCAAGACAACGGGTGATGAGGGAGTGGCGATGGAGGAGGCCTCGGACCTGCATGTCCTCAGCAGAGTGGGAGGGGGATGTTCGGCCATGGGGCAGTGGGGTTGATAGGTGTGGGTGTCCTGCATGTCTCTGAAGCACTCTGTGAGAAGGCGTCCGGTCTCCCCAATGTAGAGGAGACCACATCGGGAGTAATGGATACAATAAATGTATGGAAGTGCAGGTGAAAATTTGATGGATGTGGAAGGCTCTTTTCGGGCTTTGGATGGAGGGTGAGGAGAGGAGGTATGGGCGGAGGTTTTGCAATTCCTGCAGTGGCAGGGGAATGTGCCAGGAGACCGGGTGCCTTCTCACAGAGTGCTTCAGAGGAGACCAGACACCTTCTTGCAGAGTGCTTTAGACTACATCTCCGGGACACCCGCACCTATCAATCCCACTGCCCCGTGGCTGACCATTTCAACTCCCCCTCCACTCTGTGGAGAACATGCAGGTCCTGGGCCTCCTCCATCGCCACTCCCTCACCACTCGACGCCTGGACGAAGAAAGCCTCACCTTCTGCCTCGGGACTCTTCAACCCCATGGCATCAATGTGGACTTCACCAGTTTCCTCATTTCCCCTCCCACCACCTTACCCCAGTTCCAACCTTCCAGTTTAGCACCGTCCTCATGACCTGTCCCACCTGTCAATCTTCCTTCCCACCTATCTGTTCTACCCTCCTCTCTGACCTATCACCTTTGCCCCCACCTCCATCCACCTATTGCACTCTCAGCTACCTTCTCCCCAGCCCCACCCCCCCTCCCATTTATCTCTCTACCCCCAAGTTCCTAGCCTCATTCTTGATTAAGGGCTTTTGCCCGAAACGTTGATTTTCCTGCTCCTCGGATGCTGCCTGACCTGCTGTGCTTTTCCAGATTCACTCTAATCTCAAGCACCTGCGGTGCACACTTCCAACCTGCAGTGAGGTGTCAGTCTGGACGTGTTTCTGTAGGTACTGTAGGAGGTTATATTATTTGTCAGTCATATTTTTATTCTAATCATACAACTTTCTGCTTTCATTGGACATTAATATTCCAATGTGATACAAGTTATATTTATCTCGTGCTTTCAAATTTAAGTTTAGATTTCTGACTTCAGGTTTAAGGCTTATTTTGATAAAGCGACCTTATGTTATATATCTTACTTTAGATTATCGCTCAAGTATTCACTTCAAAAAATTCCACTCATCCATGTTAATACTCTGGAGATCAGGTAATTTTCATGCCATTTCTGATTTAGTGGCAGAGATTTGCTTTTATGCAATCAAAAGTTTTTCTAAATCTATTTAATATGGTAACAGCTTTCAAATTGAACTGATAAAGGCCTTAAATAGCAGCTGGCTCCTGACAAATATGTAGTTACATCTGTTTTAAACAAAACTAATTTTACTTATATAAAACTAGTTAACTAATGTAACACCACAGTTTGTCAGTGCTGTACTTAAACCTAGTTCCTTCCTTACTTCTTAATTTCACACGAGAGTTCTCTTATACATTATTAAGGGTCCGTCTACTTATCCTGCTGGGATAAAAAAAAACTTGTCACACTTTGATTTCTTCGCAATGTTTCATATATTTTCTGAGGTATAAAACTTCATGGAGATCCTTCTATTAGCTTTTGGCCAAACAACCCTCCAACTTAACATCAAAACCTCATTCCTAAGGACTTCACAATTCAAATTTGGCCTCACTTCATACATGCTCAGTGATTTTAAAACTCATGGACATGCCTACAGTTCCTAACGGCCATTTTGTTCCTTGTCTTGGCTTTGAACAGACATGAATTGCTTTTCCCAATACATTCTCGGGCTATCTGCTGTTCATTGTAACTGTTACTGTAGATTTCTCCCTGTAGCCTCAAGTTGGGGAAAACTTGCAGCCTCTTTTCTCCTCACTAACTGTTCCTCCAAGTGCAACGTAGACCTGTAATATGTGATGTCTGACAAAGTTAGTATTTTGCATTTATTTACATATCAATTCAGTTCATCAACTAAAAGCTGCTTTTTTCAAAAAACATATGAATTATGAAATCTGATAGTTGCAGCAATTGGTAAGTTAAAAATGTTACAAGGGCATCCTCCATTATTAATATGGACATTGAAGGTTCTGATGTAAGAAATTAACGGGAAACAAGTTTGGATGCTCTATGTTACTTATTGACGATCATCAAGACTATACATTATATTTAAGTGCAATGGGATTAGTGGATAGGTAATATTGGTAACAAGACGTTCAAACATAATTTCTTCACAATTTTAGGTTCATACATTTTTTTCCTTTATATATACACTTTTACTTCATATTATCACTATTCAATGTCACAGCATGATGTATCAATGAATGTGGGCCTCTCTGAACTTCATTGGCTGCTATCACTGTCTCGTCCAGTCCTCACCTATAACTAATTTTTTATAAATTAATTTATTCACTGTTTTCATTGTCATTTGAAGCAAATTTGTCACAAGGGCCTAACAACTCATGAACATTGTTAATCTGATCCATTGGCATGGTAGTTTTTCTGCCACATTATAGGAAAACTAAATTCTTTTGAACAATTCATTTACCAAGCATTACGATGGTGTGCAAAATGGTTTGGATGTTTTGATTTCCTTCAAAGGTTTTTAATGAGGAACAAGTTCTACACTGGATCAGCTCGAAACTGGTTCAAACTGGATTTTGTTGAAATTGTGCAGGATGAGCTCCATGTCGCAGCATTTAATGTGTCTGGTATCTCAGCACCACAGGAGTATTCCTTTCACTGTCAACTTGTAGGAACCAGCTGGCTTGACGGTGTGACATTCATCCCTGCTAACAAGGCAGCTGAAGCTTGGACTATCACCATTTCTGAATTTCAGGTAACTAGGTGACAATGAATAAATTCATCCATGGAACTCTTTATTATTAAGAAGCACAATTGTTGATTTAATGGCAGGTATGAGAAATTCAAAAATGTTTGCTTTCTCCCAAACCTTATAATGTTCAACTAAATAAAAGCTAAAATTTTCATTCACAATAGTTTTGGGTGAGTTGCCTTAAAAGTCATACTAATTTTAACTGTTATGAGAAGCCAATACAGTCCAGGTTACATCACTAGCCAGCACACGGTCACTTCCGGTTTTGAAGTTTGCGCTTTCTTATCAGAGAAAATGAAAATGAGGTCTTCTGAAAAGTGATGCATTACAGTATCGTCAATACAAGAGGCAGTAATGCTGCTTCCTGTAACTGCTCATGCAAGATTGGTACTGTTCACAACTGAGGAGAAAGTGAGGTCTGCAGATGCTGGAGATCAGAGCTGGAAATGTGTTGCTGGAAAAGCGCAGCAGGTCAGGCAGCATCCAGGGAACAGGAGAATCGACGTTTCGGGCATAAGCCCTTCTTCAGAAATGGGGAAAGTTGGTCCAGCAGGCTAAGATAAAAGGTAGGGAGGAGGGACTAGGGGGAGGGGCGTCAGAAATGTGATAGGTGGAAAGAGGTCAAGGTGAGGGTGATAGGTCAGACTGGGGTGGGGGCGGAGAGGTCGGGAAGAAGATTGCAGGTTAGGAAGGCGGTGCTGAATTCGATGGATTTGACTGAGACAGGGTGGGGGGAGGGGAAATGAGGAAACTGGTGAAATCCGAGTTCATCCCTTGTGGTTGGAAGGTTCCTAGGCGGAAGATGAGGCGTTCTTCCTCCAACCGTCGTTTTGTTGTGGTCTGACGATGGAGGAGTCCAAAGACCTGCATATCCTCTATATTGGGGAGACAGGCCAGCTACTTGCGGAGCGTTTCAGAGAACACCTCTGGGACACCCGGACCAACCAACCCAACCACCCTGTAGCTCAACATTTCAATTCCCCCTCCCACTCCACCAAGGATATGCAGGTCTTTGGACTCCTCCATCGTCAGACCACAACAAAACGACGGTTGGAGGAAGAACGCCTCATCTTCCGCCTAGGAACCCTCCAACCACAAGGGATGAACTCGGATTTCACCAGTTTCCTCATTTCCCCTCCCCCCACCCTGTCTCAGTCAAATCCATCGAATTCAGCACCGCCTTCCTAACCTGCAATCTTCTTCCCGACCTCTCCGCCCCCACCCCAGTCTGACCTATCACCCTCACCTTGACCTCTTTCCACCTATCACATTTCCGACGCCCCTCCCCCTAGTCCCTCCTCCCTACCTTTTATCTTAGCCTGTTGGACAAACTTTCCCCATTCCTGAAGAAGGGCTTATGCCCGAAACGTCGATTCTCCTGTTCCCTGGATGCTGCCTGACCTGCTGCGCTTTTCCAGCAACGCATTTCCAGCACTGTTCACAACTCACAAGTTGTGAACAGAATCTGCTATCCTTTGCCTCATGTGGAGTAGGAAATAGTAGAATCTGCAATCTAGTGTGCAAGTGAGCTACATTTCAATGGCATCCATTTGCCGTTGGATCTGCTGATTAAGAAGAATTGAAGATGTAGCTCCTTAGCATGAGCTACATTGCACAAACTTGGGATGTCCAAAACCTTCACATTTAAGAAAGTACTTCTTGAAATGTAGCCAGATAGCACTGGTTATGGGACAACTAATTTGCAAATAACAAGGTCCCACTGAATGTCAACTTAAAAGAACAACAGAGCCTAATTCTTTTGTGGGATATGGCAATGCAATAAATCTCGTAATATGTTGAGTTAGCTTGAGTTCTGCACTGTGAGAGGTGTCATTTTATCAATGGGATCCGAAATCTGCAGAAGACAGCATAAGAGTGATTGTTACCCATCTCCAATTATACTTGAACTGAAAGGCTTGCTATGTTGCAGAGGGCACCTAAAAGCCAACCACATTGATATAGGCCATACCAAGTAAGGATGGCAGATAATCTTCCTTAAATGATATCAATGAACCAGTTGAATTTTTACAACAATTGATAATAGTTTTATGCCAAGATTAGCTTTTAATTTCATGGAGTTTAAGTTCCACCAGCTACAGTTTAAGTTCCACCAGCATCAGCTACATGTCTCCAGAGCACAGTCTGGGCTGCTGTCCAGTGGTATTACCACTCTATCTCTGTCTCCTGCAGAATTTAGTTACCATTGGAAAATTGGCACCTCTCGCAGTGCAGAACTCCAGCCAAGTCAACATATTACAAGATTTATTGCATTGCTTTGTATAGAAGTTAATGCAAGCTCTTGACTAAAATAGTAACCTGTATTTCAAATTTTGTTGTTTTTATGATAATTTCTTTTCTTCTACAGATTCAGGGTTTCAATGTGAAGAATAACCTATTTTCTTATGCTGTTGACTGTACCTCATTCTTCACTCATGCAATCTGGATGGCCATGATGACATCTCTGGTCCTTTTGTGTATCCTTATCTATGGCATCCATATGATCATGCAGCTGACAACTAATGATCGCTTCGATGATCCAAAAGGACAAGCTCTAACAATCCCCCAGACTGATTAGGTTCATCCATTGAGCTGAATTTGATTTATCTCCTTTAATTATCATTTTCATTACCTGAATCAAATCTACATGACCTATTTTCCAGATTTTACCCTTCACAGTATGATGAAGTTGATTATAATATCCGTGTACTGGACCTTTAAAACTCAGACTGACCAAATATGTATGGTACACTATGTTTCTCGAAAGCCTGAGGAACACTGGCTTGGGGAGACACCATACAAATCGCTTAAGCACTACAGTTTTCAAGCTATGAAAGAGCAGAAGTAAGAACAGCCATAAAAATGCTCACAGGGTATAGAACCTTTTGAATGACAGTTTGGATACATGAAAGTAGGGAGATGATGGAGGATAAAAATAAAGAACAAATATAAATGAAATGTATTTGTTTGAAATTAATTTAGGTCTGCCATGTAAGTAATAGTCTGAAGTCACATCTTGCTCCATTAGTAAACAAGAGAATGAGATAACAAATTGAAAACCTAAATAAGGCAAATAAACTGAGCACTCCAACCTATAGCAATTTATAGAAACCACTGATTTTTTTTGACAGAAGTTAAATGAACTTACATTTAAACTAATTACGATAATGATATGAGAGTGGTCCAAAGTCAATGTGAAACTCCTATTTAAGTAAAACATTTCAAATTTACTAAATAAGTCAATCTACTCACCATTTGTATTCTTATGGTGAGTAGATTGACTTATTTAGTAAATTAAATTAGTTATCCACATGACACATTATAATTGATGTAATTGTGTTAACAGATGCATTGTCTTTCTGAACTTTAGCTCTGGTGAAGAGTCATCCAGACTTGAAACATTAGCTTGCTCTCTCTCCACGGATGCTGCCTGATCTGCAGCATTTATTGTTTGCAGCACTGTCTTTCTGGTAATTGCCTCCCCCCCCCCCCCCCCCCCCCCCCCCGCGAGATTTATGTTCATATCCGCAACAGCTAAAATTAAAATGTCAATTTACAATGATATAAAGTTACTTCGAAGTTTTTAGGTAAAATCTGTTAGCAACAGATGAAATTTAACTGCCCAACATAACTTAATGGTATAATTACTGTAGGCAGGTGATATAGAAAATTGTCAATAGCATGAAAATCAGTGAGACTGATAGTGAGCAGTGAACATTTACTGCTGCAGTAGGATATGTTCTTCCATATTTAGTGATGAATGATTAGTTGAAGTAATTGAAACTTTACATTGTGTTACTGAGCCAAAGTAAAGTGATTTTTTTTTCTCCAATTCTCTTACCACTTTGGCAAGCATTCTTTAAATTACATTAAACCCTGTTTAAAACGTCTTTATTGCTTCAAATATTCTTATTAACTTAGTGAGTATTCCTTACATAACATAGCTTGGCCAAATCATCTTACTTTAGAGACAAAAAATCTGCAAATACTCAAATCTAAGATAGACAGGCAAGAGGCTGGAAGAACACAGTTGAAACTTTATTGCTGGAACAGCACAGCAGGTCAGGCAGCATCCAGGGAACAGGAGATTCGACGTTTCGGGCACAGGCCCTCCTGAAGAAGGGCCTGTGCCCGAAACGTCGAATCTCCTGTTCCCTGGATGCTGCCTGACCTGCTGTGCTGTTCCAGCAATAAAGTTTCAACTTTGATCTCCAGCATCTGCAGACCTCACTTTCTGCTGGAAGAACACAGCAAGCCAGGCAGCATCAGGAGGTGAAGTCAATGTATCGGGACTGGGGGTGGGCGTAAAGGGAGCTGCAGATCAAGGGGGTGTAGGGACAGAGTGGGGATACGTCAACACAGGTAGACGGTATGACCTGGTTGGTCAATGGGAGGAATGAATCTGGTTGGTAGCAATAAGGAAGGGCCAATGACAGGAATGGAGCTAGAAGGGTCTCTTGTTGTCATCTTTGTGAAAAGTGTGTTTTGTCCTGAAAATCTTTATGTGCAAAATTAAATTCTGACAATCTAGTTAAATAAATCCAATTTAAAGTAATTATTGTTGCTAGATGATCAGTATTGGCAATGATTCTCTAATGTAGGATGGGATGGAATGCTGTCCAAGTAGACACGGATTTATTTTAACAAATTTTGGGATCATTTACTCAAGTTTTAAAATGATAATGCAGAATTAATTCGAACACTGCAGGGGAAAATTCTCTTCCTTTAATTTCGTATAGACAGCGGCATCATTGGCTGAACTTACTGAAATATCATGTTGAAAATGAGCATGTATGTCAAACTAAGCTGTTCCAAATCTGAACTGGAGAAGGTCATTGATGTAAAAAAACCCCAGAACTACTGAGGCTACTTCTCAACACTTCTGAATCATAAATGGATTATTTGCCAGTTTGTTTTGTCTCTAGTAGTGAAGTTGGCTCAGTAACACAAGGTTGGGCAGGATGCAGATATGTCATATTTATGTTCCGATTTGTCTAGCTGACTGCAAAATAAATACAGAATATTTTCAACTCTACTTTTTGAAGTCATCAGGGATCAATCAAATATAGAGGTTAGTAAGTTTGCAATTTCATTTTTGATTCATCACTATATATATATATCACTAGAGAATGGAGCTAACGCATTAAAGATGGTGTTTGTTTGACTTTTTTTTGTAAATGTAAATCAAATGTGACATAGCCTTAATTCTCAGACTCTGTGGTTACTGCACAATGTGGAGGAAATATTAGACTGTACTAAGTTTCACTTTATATATGCAGTAGTCTGTCTTTCTCTGCAGCCAAGTTTGAAATAGGCTTGTCCCTCCAGATTAATTTCACAACCTATCATTATTTGTGCTAGTAGTAAACTGGGCATGCATCTATACATTAGTCTGTGCTGAAAAAGGACTAGGCTGCAAGATACTGTTAATTATCCATGATAGTGTAACCTCATGTACTATGGTTTTGTAAGATAATTAAAATTTGTGGTGATGGAATCAGATGCTGGAACATGCTGGGAATGTCATGTCAACTAATGACGATGTGATCTTCAGCAATAAATATTTTCTCTAGTAATCTATCAAAGTGCTGGAATTTATTTAAAGTGAAACAATTTGTATGACTTTAGTTAAAATATGACAAATACAAGCCAACACTCAAATTTCCAAATTATACTGCTGGTAGATGAATTTTCACACCGTTTTTAAAAATAGAAGCTCTGAATGAAAATATTAATAATTGGGTGGAAAAATGTTCCTATAATTTTTCTTGCAATCCCTTTTAACTATAAACATATCAGTTAATTAAGGTGTGAAAATCAGAGCGCAGATTTTAATTATATCTGGAACTGAAAGAATTAACTTTGACTGGAATCTGACTATTAACACCTTATATATTCAGAAAGCCATTATAACTGTAAGTGCATTTTTTTTAAAAAATTGACACTTTGGATATTCTTCATGAGCCAGGTCAGCATTTATTGTCTATCCCTAGTTGTCAGGGAGATAAAAGTTGATCAATAGAGTTAATAGACATTTTCTCTAAGCTGACTTTTCAGAGATGTTACGACACACCTCGGAACAGGTGAGACTTGAACCCAGGTCTCATGATACTACCAGTGCACCTCAAGAGCCCAAAAGCAACAGTTAATGACAGGTCAGATTGCATAGGATTTGCAGATTTCCTTCCTTCACTGAACCAGTTCAGAATTGACAACAATCCAACAGCAACGTGATCAGTTACCTGTTTAGAGTTGCCAGCAGAATTTAAAAAGAGAGCAGATAAATGGAATGGTTGCAGATTCCCAAGTTAGGGACATCGTTTGACGTAAAGAATGCTCACTCTGTACCAGGCCTGTGATTGTAAAACTGAAGAAACACTCCATCAGAGTTAAATTAAATAGATCCTGAAAATGCATGGGATTTTGCTATCAGTGATCAAGATAAAAGCAGCAGACCAACCTTCACTTGCCTAATCATTATAATGATTGGTGTGCGCAGTGTTAACCCTGCCATTTGTTAGCTGCTGCAAGCCTCAGCAGATGGTCCAAAGCATAGCTTGATGACACTGCTCAAAGCAAACCTGCATCTTTTCAAGAGAAATAAAGCAATGAACTGTGGGTGCTGAAAATCTGAAACAAAATCAGATATTGTGAAGGACTGGTCTGGCAGCATCTATGGAGAGAAAGCAAAGTTAACGTTTCGGGTCCAGTGATCTGAAGAAGAGTCATACCAGACTCAAAATGTTAACTTTCTTCTTTCTCCACAGATACTGTCCAAAAGTGTGGCACTGAAAAAAAAGCCCTGATGAAGGACTTATGCCCAAAACATCGATTGTCTTGCTCCTCGGATGCTGCTGGACTTGCTGTGCTTTTCCAGCACACACTTTTCGACCGATCTCCAGCATCTGCAGTCCTCCCTTTCTCCACAAATACTGCCCGGTCTGCTGAATTTCTATAGCAATTTCTGTTTCTCTTAAAGAGGAGTTGCATTGTGGCTGGCACACGTACTTGGAGACTTGGATGAAGTCTAAGAAAGAGTGAGGAATGACAACATGCAAAGAGTAGGCTCCAACCCTTTCAGATTGTGTATTGGAGGTTTTGGTGGAGAGGAGGAGAGCTGACCATGGTGGGGCAGAAACATTTCAGGTCCATACCCAAAGGTGTAGGGACTGGGTACTGTGAGGTCAATACCAGCAGTTGAGTTCCAATCACCTAGATGCTGCATCACAAAAAATTCAACAATCTCACTCAAGTAGTCAAGGTCAGTGAATGTTTGATAACTGCAATTGTTAACCTCAACTGCTACTTAATCAGCAGACCTGTATCATTCACCTACTACCAGTCTTTAGCAATTAGAACTCATGCCTAACACTCACACTTTCACCTCACCCTCATATAGTTAGCATTATACCCAGATCGCATAAATTATACACATTGCCAGTTATTCAACCATGATATGCACATCAGCCAGAAAGACCGGATAATGTAACAGGGACTTCAGTAGTGAATGGCCATGGTAAGGAAGGGAACCAAGAAAGGTAACTCAAGCAGTTGAGTGGACCCTTGATGGAAGAAAGAGTATCTTTGTCAGTAAGAGATCACATAGAGAGAGAAAGAGAGAGAGAGAGAGAGATCAACAAAGGGGTTTCCCAACCAGATATGAAGTAACAGCTTAATTCTTTGCAGATATTCTGTTTCCCACTTTAACCACAACTCCTCTTGATGCTTGTGGAGACCTAATGCCAGTAAAATACAGAAACCCACAAGATCCCACAGAAATTGCTCCAGGCATTGGTGAAGGAAATCAGACTTTTAGGCAAAATCCAGCCAGAGACTCCCCAAGTGTATTCTCTTCACATTGTGAAGAAAGAAAGTGCCAATCCTTGTTGGATATCATTTGCAGAAGATGAGCAGATTTTGAGGGAGAATGGAAACACTCAATGATCCAATAATTGAAGAATCAGTTAAGGACACACAGCTCAGTAGTAGCATCCAGGGGCTCAACATGAGCAAGTATGCAGCATTTATAATAGATCATCTGTATGGGAAAGTCCATCAGGAAGAGGTACAACAGCAGATTGTTGTAGTCTGACACAGCTACAGCAGATGTTTTACAAGGACAGGCAAGCAGAAGGCGTGGACCTAGCCTCTGTCTTCCTGGGGCTGGTGAGCTCGTTCTACCACGTCATTGTTCTGGATCCCTCCTTGACATTGAACAAGGCAGGAGCTGCAGTGATTAAACAGACCGAAGTAAATAGTGCCAAGCTCCTCGAAGTCAGTGTAGTCAGATACCTCCTGGCAAGGAGAGGGGTGGTTCTTCTTTCATTCGTAGGATGTGACTTCATTGACTAGGCCAATACTTATTGCTTATTGCCAACTGAAATTGAGAAAGTGGTGTTAAGCTGCCCTCTTCAAAGACATTTTGCCATGTGGTGTAAGAACACACGGTGCAGTTAGGGACGGGGTTGTAGGATCTGAATTACTGAAGACAGGCACTACAGTTGTACAGGTGATCAGGGGGCCCAGGGTAACCAATCAGGAGGGCCCACTCCCACCTGCAAGAAGCCCACCAGGGTATATCTGTTAACCTTCCCATGTGGTGAAGGACCTGTTTGGTAAAATACCAATTGCTGCAGGAAGATGTGCTTCCTTACTTGGAGAACTTGAGGCAATAAATTTAATGATTGTGGCTGGGTGGAAGGCTTATCTGTTACCTTACCTGCTGAAAGGAAAATGGCAACTGGCAGCAGGAGGGTGACAGATGTATTACCTCCACTCCCTCCCCTACCTATCTGAGAGCTCCATAAAAGCCCAAAATCTCTGTTAAAATTTCACTGTCTTCAACAGAAGCTCATTGATATAAACATAAGATCCATCTATTAACTCTTGTATTGGATTTCCTTCTGCAAGGCAGTGAATAAAAACAGTAAGTCAACAGGAGCTTCATTTCTGTTGCCGTCCTATCATCCTTGTGTCAGCAGCATAAATGTTAACAGTAAATTGAATGAAAGAACAAAAAAAGATGATAACACAACAGATATCATTTAAAAAAAAACACAGCCCCAGTGTTGAACCATGCTAATAGGAATGCTCATCTTTGAATTAGTCAGATAGTATTATGGTCTTTTTTGTCTGGCTGCTATTTCCATCCAAGAAAGTGAGCCTTGCAAAATGACTTCCTGTTTTTCACATAATAACCCTGTACACTGATGCACAGAATGATCACTGGAGGCCATTCTCAGTCTCAGGACACAGCATGAGAACACAAGAGAGAAGCAGGCAAAGACCATGTCACTCATCATGTCTGCACTGTTCTTCAATATGATCATGGTTGACCTTGGGCTTCACCTATATTTGCTCCTCCTCTTTCTATATCCCTTGATTCCATGAAAGATCAAGCATCTGTCTATCTCAGCCATAACTACATTCTACACAAAAGTATCCACAATCCTTCAGGGTAGAGAATTCCAACGATTCACAATTCTGCAGTGTGAAATTCACCTCCAGACACCCACCACCAAAAGCCTATTTACCATCCACAAAAATCAAGCTGGAAATGTGATGGATTATTCTCCAATTGGTTGGATGAATGGACCTTCAAAAATGTGCAAGAACATTGACACCATCCAAAACAAAATGGTCCAATTGATCAACCCCATCCACCATCTTAAACATTCACTCCTTCGTTTCCAGCAGCTGTACAAAAAGAGCTGCCTTTGACAGTACCTTCCAAACTTGAGACCTCAAACCCCCCCCTAGAAGACCAGAGCAGCAGACCCATCGGAACACACCACCTGAAAGTTCCCTTTCATGACACACACCGTTCTGACTTTTAACTATATCAACTTCATTACCTCTGGCTTAAAAATGCAAACCGTCCTCCCCAGCAGTACTGTGGGTGTCCCTCCACAATATAGATTGCAGCAGTTCAAGATGTTAACTCACCACTGTGTTCTTGAGGGTCCATAAGGTTCAGCAATAAATTCTGGACTTGCTATAAATAAAAGAAAAGAAAGCATTGGGATTGTCATAAGGAAAGACAAGATCCTGAGGTTGAGTTTATCTTGACTAATTGTTTTAGCTCCATTCTTGAGTTTCCACCTCTTGATTGAAATATATTTGTAATACAGGCTTATGTATGTTATGTCACTCTAATTAAGACATACTTCAAAGAAATTCACACGCTCACCTACCCACGCTCAGCAGCTTGAAACTATCAGGCTCCAGAAGGGAAGGGACTGTCCTTTGACTTGCTTCTCAAAATCATAATAGAAAACCTAAGGGTTTGAATTGGCAATGACCATAATTTTGGAGTTTATTGGAGGGAATAGCACATGCTTTTGTACTCGATAGGAGGGAAACATTGTTAAGGATGCTCAGGCATTGCTAAGGTAAACAAAGGCTGATTGCATTCCGTAGTACCGCAGGGATAGGCAGAATATCAGGTGCAGAAGGAACAGTTTTGGGATGTCAGTCAGCTTGATATTATTCATGATGGTCACAGAAGTGGGGAATAAATCCCAGCCGCTATTAGTGCTCATGTGTCCATGGCAAGGTCTGTACCTGCACTTTACCCCTCAGAGAGGATGAGATCATAATATGGGTTAAAATGAAAGTTATGCTTTTAATGAAGAAATAGAGCAAATGAAAATTTATCTAAATCCAGGAGCATTGTTGAATACAGCAAGCAAATGCTTGGCAGCAAACTGCATAAACAGAACAGAGCATGTGCAGAAATTGTCTCTGGGCAGCTTAGTTATCTTGGAAGTGGATCACTAAAAGGTTGTCTTTGTTCCCTCTGGCTCATTGGAATGTTACCCTTTTTAATATCTCTTTGACAATCCTCCTTGCCCATCTCAGGTTCCACCACATCATCTTCCTCAGAGGTTTCCTGTTGCTTTCCCTTTGGTGATTATGGTGCAACATACTGCCATGATGCTGCACATCTTGAATGGATACACTGCATCATATTGGATGAATGATCCAGACATCAGAATTTGATTTTCAGGAGATCTGTTCTTCAATGGTGGTTGTTGAAGGATATGTGGTCCGATGTATTGAAATTAAGGGGTCCTTTATGTTTAGGACTACTGGAAATGAATTGCCATCCAGTCTATATGATTGCAAGTCCACATTCAGCAGCTGACATAAATATGAGATGTTGTCTCAGGACACCCAGAGGCTCCTCCAATATCGACTCTCATTCATCTAGAGACAGCTGCATCAGATCTATGAATCCCTCCCCTTTTCTCTCTATCGGTTGTGCATGAAGTGGTGGCTACTGCTACCGTTCTCTCAGGACCCTTCAAGAGTGGTCCCTGTGGAGCTGTAGGAATGCACGAAGAATCTTGGCACATTTTCATTTTCAGGAAATCTGTGAGAACAGTAAGTGAGACCACACCATTCTATTAATAGGATAGCTTATCCCTGATTATCTGTAGGTTACGCCCTTACAAGAAGTGAGTTTTGCACATGCCCAAGTTCCTGACCAGCATGCACTCCATGTGATTCTGTACTGTTGTGTAATTTGAGAAGACAGCCCCTTTGTCGCATGTCACAGATGCTTGGAGGCAGTTACTTATGAAGGTCTGTCATCACCTATGGAGAAGATAGGGCTTTGTGTGAGTGTCCCTGATCCATTGACTGTTGATTAATCACTGCTTATTGAAATAGCCCCTCATTTGGTTATACCTTGCAGCCATCAACCCTGTCCTCATATAGAAAAGAACATGTTACTTAGTCCTCCCATTTTCTGTGTTGCCTTGACAATATAAGTGCTCAGTGTAATTGATCTGAGCTTCAGAATTTGTATTCGCTGCAGATATACAGGTTGCCCCATGACCCAAAAGATCACTTTCATTTTGTACCTCCCTGACTATTTCATAATCCCTGTTTTCCTGATAATCCTCACCTTCCCCACTTTTTGGTTAATCTCCCTTATGCGTTGATCAATGTTTCAAATTCACCCTGGTAGCTCTCAAAATCGAGGTATATATGCTTTTGTCAGCCCTGTACCTTCTCCAGATCAAAGCCAGAGTCATTCGGAGTTTTAATGAGCCACCACCCCATTCAACCAGATCTGACCTGATTCCATTCCTTTGTTAATACAAGCAGATTTAAACTGACTGCAGTACCTTGTCCCCATGGAGAGACATTACAAACCCCCATACCCCCCATGGTTTCTGCTCCTTTCCCCATGTTTGATTGTGGCCCATATCTTGGACTGAATTAGTGCTAACGCCCTGCACTTGATTTCAACGCATTGCCTGACTAACCATGACCTTTCAATTTAGAAATAGCTCACTCCCTGGATTGATGGTAGTATCCACCAACTGCCAGGAGACCATCCTCAATCTACTAGCCAATTGTCTCCTTTCACCTTCACATATTGTCATGCTTTTCAAGTGCACACATTGTATTTGAAACATTGAAAATACGAGCAGGTGTAGATCTTTCAGACTATTGAGCCCACTTCCTCATTCAACAATAATCATAGCTGGCACTTAATCACAATGTTTAAAACTCTGCCCTTGCCCGTTGACACTAATAGCTTTTAGAAATTTATCTATTTCTTCCTGAAATATATCCCATGAGTTCATTCTTGCAGCCTTCTGTGGTTGAGAAGGATGACCACCTTGTGAGGGAAGAAATTTCTCCTCATCTCAGTCTGAAATGGCCAACCCCATATCCTGAGAGCCTGATGCCTGGCCTGGTCAGGAGAAACATCATTCTGTCATTCAGTCTGTCCATACCTGTCAACATTTTGTATGTGCCAATGAGATCCCCTCTCATTCTTTTGGTGAATTCAGGCCCAGACAACCCAATCCCACTTCATATAAGATACCTGCTAACTCCTAATCATTCTGGAGAACCTTTGGCAGGTATTCTTCGTAGGTAAGGAGACCATAATATATTATGTTTCAGGAATGAAATACTCCAGGCGTAGTCTTACCAAGGCCCCATAATACTCCAGGTGTAGTCTTATCAAGGCTGCATATAGCTGCAGTAAAACCTCTGTGCTCCTTTAGTCAATCCCTCTTGTGTCAAAGGCCAGCATACCATTTGCCTTCCCAATTGCATGCTATACTTGTAATTTGCCATGTGCTCTGCAAGCACAAACAATAGTCTCTGACATTGAAGCTGCACCATGAACTTCAGCCACCAATAACCACCCTTTCGCATCAGTGTCACACTGTACACTACAGTCACGAGGTGCTGTCTTCTGTGCTAAGCCCCCTCTTGAAGTCTCAAGCTGACGAATGGCCATTTCTTCAGTTGTGCCCAGGGACACCTCCTACCCTTGAAACCCTTGGATACAACTACTGCAGTTGTAGTACTTACAATCAAATTGAAAAACATGAACCCTTGCTCTGTTTTGCTAATGGCAGAAACAGCAGAGAATTTACTCAGATTGGAAGTTGAAGAACAAGTCACCAAATCTGACCAAGTATCTGAAGGATCAAGTATTTCGATTAGGAAGAAGTTAATTTGGAATACTAAGTTAATTCCAGCAAGTTGTACAATTAATGACATGTGACTAGGTTCTCACCACTTGATGGCAAGAAGGTTGACTCACCTTCTGAGGCGGGAGGACTTACTTGCTCCAATTTATTTTGATGGCAAGAGTGTAATTTTTAGATTCATCCCATTAAGTTATCTTGCCCACCATTGGTCACTGGGAGCAGACTTATACCTTTGTTATAACTACCCCAAGTGGATCCATTTTCTAACCACTCTCCAAGCAGTGTTGTTTCTCTACATTTCCTTGTTAAGTTTATTCATGATTATCTTACATTACTAACCTCTAGTTGTGAACTCTGGAACAAAAAGTAATATCTCCATTGTATCTGATAAAACCCTTTCATCGTCTTAAAGCAAGTTCAGCCTGGTATAATAGTTGTAATTATTTCCTGATACTGAAGTAAGACACCTTTTACAGAAAATAAAAGCAAAGCTGCAGTTCCAAACAGAAGCCATAATGTATTTGAAACATTAACTCTGTTTCTGTCTTCACAGATGCTGCTAGACCTACCGAGTATTTTCCTCACCTCCTTTTATACTTATTATTTTTCAGAGCCCTGTATCACAGAAATTATCATCCAGATTTGCAGTCAGAACCTCCATTTATTCCTGGAATGTGATTTGTTTGAGATACACTGGTCTGGTTCAAGATTGATCCACAGATTGGCCAATTCTGAAAAAATGTTGAATGTTCCTCAGGCTTGTCAGTTCAGTCTTCAGGTTCGACCAAATAAAGAGCTATTCTTTTGTGAAAACTGAATATATCCAGGGTGAAAAAAAATTCTCATTTATCTCACAGCAATATCTAATCAAATATTTCCCTTGAAAGAAATTCCAATTGACCTTGTAGTATATTATGTTTCAGGAATGAAATAGGTTCCACAAGATAGCGCTATACCAAAATAATGACACTGTTACATATACCAAAGCACACAATGCTGGCTTTTCTTCACAATGGTAGCTGTGCTTACACTATTTACTTGTATTCTGGTTGTGTTAGAGAAGGTCAAGGATGCTTTATTAATCCTGTAATTCTGTATCATTGACTTAAATTCATTGTGCATCAAATTCTTCCCTTCACCACAAAAGCATGAACTCCTTAGCGGGGCAAGGTTCTCCAGCTCAATGGTTGTTTTTCTGTGTGCAACCCACGAGAGTGAGCATGTGTTTTGTTGGAAGTTGGTGGAGATGGGGTGCTTTGCAGAGGAGGAGGGTAAGGAAACAAAACAACATCTTATTCAGCAAGACCAGTGATTTTTGAATTTCCACGGAAATTAAGAGTGGAATTATGGAGCATCAAGACAGCAGCAAGAATCTTAGAATGCTCTCCACTAGTAGATATTGGTTTATTCAGACATAGCAAAAAGACATCTCAAGGGGTTCTGCAGAAGTAAAATGGACAGAGGAAAGTCATAGAATTAGGAAACATGACTGAACGTAAGTCAGAGTAGTTAATGTTGAGGGAACATTTCTAGATAAGGAGCAAGGCAGTGACCATGAAAGATCAATTTCTTAAGTGTGAATCAATGTGAGTAATCAGTCCACTCCTGTAAGTACAGTTGAGGAATGTGGAAAAATGAAGAACGATAGAGTCTGAAGAAGAGAGAGCATTTACTGGAGCCAGAAGTCGAGGAGGTTGCAGAGAAATGAAGGGATATGACATAGAGCAATTAGTAGGTGGGATAAAAGATTTCAAACTCAATGCGTGGCAAAGATCCAACAAACATTAGTGAGGAAAAAGGTAATAGGGATTGGAGAGTTTACACAGGAATAGCATGGACAGTGGAAATTTGAATGAATTGGATTTAATATAGAATAGAACCCAGGAACCCATTGAGAAGATCATTGGCAAAGTTGAGCCTCTATATAAAGGTGTAGACAAGGGTTTCAGTGATGGAACAAAGTTGGAATGTCAGAGATTGTTGTTTTTGTGGAATTAGGCAGATTTAATGACGGAGAGGAAATTGGCTTTGAAACTCTGAAGGGAGTCAAATCAAAGGTTGTACAATTCAGATTCTGCCTCAGTGAGAAACTAGAAGGTGATATGCTGAGAATTATAGGGAGCTAAAATCTCAAATTTATGATAAAATGCATTACAAAAAAGAATAAAAATTTCCGTATCCTGCCAATAGTGTGTTTTGGTGCAGGATCATGCCTAAGTGTTCTCAGTGATCATTTCTTAGTTCTAGATAACCCATCATAGGTGACTGGAGTTAACAAAGCAGTTGTATTTCAGAGTCACATGCATAGTCAACAGTGGGTGCTTTGCAGTATGAAAGGGGAATAGTCAGAGGCTGAGGTAACTAAATGTTGGCACACTCAAGCAACACTCAAAAAAAATAGTTTGGCACATTCAATACCTAGCCTTTTGGGACAATTTAATCAGATCCATTTCTGTCAAACATTTAAATTCTGAAATATGTGACAATACTATGGCTTTAAGAGGCGTATTTTGCCCTTTTTTTTTGAGGCACGGTGGCACAGTGGTTAGCACTGCTGCCTCACAGCGCCAGAGACCCGGGTTCAATTCCCACCTCAGGCGACTGACTGTGTGGAGTTTGCACGTTCTCCCCGTGTCTGCGTGGGTTTCCTCCGGGTGCTCCGGTTTCCACCCACAGTCCAAAAATGTGCAGGTCAGGTGAACTGGCCATGCTAAATTGCCAGTAGTGTTAGGTGAAGGAGTAAATGTAGGGGAATGGGTCTGGGTGGGTTGCACTTCGGTGGGTTGATGTGGGCTTGTTGGGCCGAAGGGCCTGTTTCCATACTGTAAGTAAACTAATCTAAACTTCCCTTGGTTATTCAAAATGCGGTTTGATCAGAGGCTTATACTACCTCAACAGTACATCCCTGCTCTTCTATGCTAGTCCTCTCAATGAATTCTAACATTGTATTTGCCTTCCTAAGGGCAGCACCGTGGCACTGTGGTTAGCACTGTTGCTTCACAGCGCCAGAGACCTGGCCTAATTCTTCACTTATGTTTTATGGTCTTATGGTCTTAATTAAAAATGCAGAAAAAGTATGAGTAAGATATTACAAAGCAATAGTACCAAAATTTAACGACGAAATAGAGGGAAGACATTCTTTGAAGGGGAATGGAAAGTTAAAAGCATTGCTAACACTTATATGCCTGTGAGGAACGATATATGCCTGTGAGGTTGGATATGTGCCTGTGAGGTTGGATAAGTGCCTGTGAGGAAGGATATGTGCCCTTGGGGAAGATATGTGCCTATGAGGAAGGATATATGCCTGTGAGGAAGGATATGTGCCCTTGAGGAAGGATATGTGCTCTTGAGGAAGGATATATGCCTGTGAGGAAGGATATGTGCCTTTGAGGAGGGATATATCCCTGTGAGGAAGGATATGTGCCTGTGAGGAAGGATATATGCCTAAGAGGAAGGATATGTGCTTATGAGGAAGGATATATGCTTGTGAGGAAGGATATATGCCTGTGAGGAAGGATATGTACCCTTGAGGAAGGATACATGCCTGTGAGGAAGGATATATGCCTAAGAAGAAGGATATGTGCCTATGAGGAAGGATATGTGCCTATGAGGAAGGATATATGCCTGTGAGGAAGGATATATGCCTGTGAGGAAGGATATGTGCCTGTGAGGAAGGATATATGCCTGTGAGGAAGGATATGTGCCCTTGAGGAAGGATCTGTGCTCTTGAGGAAGGATATATGCCTGTGAGGAAAGATATGTGCCTGTGAGGAAGGATGTATGCCTAAGAGGAAGGATATGTGCCTATGAGGAAGGATATATGTCTGTGAGGAAGGATCTGTGCCTGTGAGGAAGGATATATACCTGTGAGGATGGATATGTGCCTGTGAGGAAGGATATGTGCCTGTGAGGAAGGATCTGTGCCTGTGAGGAAGGATATGTGCTTTGAATGTAAGTTGTAAGTTGAAAACAAGAATGTAATTGCCCTTGTTTGAATGGAATTAGACAATAGCTTATAATTTGAAACATAAAGGACATTGAGCTTCCTTAGGTGAACATCAATATAACTTGAATTAAGTTCTGATTGCAGCTAAAGAGAATTTTGCTTAATAGGGCAAATTACTTGTTTGATAAGAGACATTGTTTCACATAACTTGAAAGCGTTCAGAAGAGATTTACATGGATCTTGCCAGAGTTGGAGGGTTTGAGCTATAGGGAGAGGCCAAATAAGCCAGGGCAGTTTTCCCTGGTGCATCGGAGGCTGAAGGGTGACCTTACAGATTTTTATAAAATCATGAGGGGCATGGATGGGAGAAATACACAAAGTCTTTTCCCTGGTGGGGGAGTCCAGAACTAGATGGCGTAGGTTCAGGGTGAGAGGGAAAAGAAATAAAAGGGACCTAAATTCTAACTTTTTCGCACAGAGGGTGGTACATGTATGGAATGAGCTGCCAGAAGAAGTGGTGCAGGCTGGTACAATTACAGCATTTAAAAGGCATCTGGATGAGTATATGAATGGGAAGGGTTTAGAGGGAAATGGGCCAACTGTTGGCAAATGGGACATGATTAGGTTCGGATAACTGGTTGGACCAAAAGATCTGTTTCCTTGTTGTACATCGCTAAGACTCTGTATGGAAAAGACAAATAAGATTAAATCATGGCTAAGAAGTCAAAGTTATAAATGATCCTGAATTTAAACAGGGTGAGGTGAATTCTATTGTACTAAAGGACAACTTGGGTGCTTGATTGTTTGGTATTTTTTCCAAGCTTGATTTTCAAAAGCCTGCTGTCATGAATGCAAATAGGATCATGTCTAAAACTGAACAGAATGCTTCACAGTCTATTTCAAAGCATGACAACCCTGATGATGGCACTGTGACTCAGTGGTTAGCTCTGCTACTTCACAGCTCCAGGTACCACCCTCGGGCAACTATCTGCGGGTGTTTGCACATTCTCCCTGTGTCAGTATAGGTTTCCTCTGAGTGCACCGGTGTCCTCCCACAGTCAAAAGATGTGCAGGCTCAGTGGATTAGTTGTGGGAAATGCAAGGTAGAAGGTGGGTCTGGATGGAATAGTTTGGTGTAGACTCAGTGGGCCAAATGGCCTGCACCCACACTGTAGGGATTCTATGATGACAATTCTATGTCTTGCTACAAAGGATGAAAAAGAGTAAGGAGTGACAGGGCAGGTAATTCCTCCTCGGATTCTAATTTATAGCCAGCAGGCCTGAGAGGTTCGGTGGTTTTTCAGCAATATTACGATTGATGAGGTTAAACAGACCAAACCTCTAGGCCTGTCACAAATATGACTCAAGCATCCAGTCTGTGCCAATCTCATACAGATTTTGAAAAGCACCAGGACAAAAGTAAAATCAAGGTGCTCGTCAATGCAGCACACAACCTGGAGTACATTAAAAAGTTTAAAACCAGGAATTGAAGGCTATCTCAATGGAAGTTGGTGTCGCAGCCATTTACATTACAAATTGAGTGTGTCTTAGGCCAAAACATGTAATGGAACCCGCACCATCAAAAGTAAAGAACACGGGACAGTAGCAATATCTTAAAACCTGGTGAATGTTTTGGGTTTTATAAGATGTTAAAACACCACCACAGACTAAATATTAGATTTTTGACTGACTGCACATTGAGTTTTCTCAAGAGTTATTCGCTGCAAAGTCTAGAAGGTTGCCTCACCCTATCTTGCTAAAGAAACCACTTTACCAAATACCCCACCATTATGGTGCTTTTCAGGCTCCATCTTAACAAGTGCTATTCCTAGAACAACTCGCCACTCAACCGATATTCACTGGCATCCCTTGCACTAGTGCTATATTTTAAAGACTGGCAGTTCACCCAGAGAAGTGTTGCCAATCCAATGTTGCCCCTCATGTGGGCTGTCCTTAACCGGGCCAACAATTATTGCACATCCCTACTTGTCCTGGAATTGAATGCCTTGCCGAGCCATTTCAGGGCAGCTAAGAGTCAATCACTTTGCTATGAGACTGGAGACACAGGGCAGATAAAAATAGCGGGCTTTCTTTTCTAAAGAATATTAGTGAAACATATGCTTTTTCACAATTTTCAACAGTGTTGCTATTACATGGTAGCTTCCATAAACACTGGACCATTTTCATTCATTCATATTTCACCATCTGCCATGTTGGGTTTTGAAACAGACCACAAGCCTGAGGTTCTGAATTACTAAGCCAGTCACATGACTGCAGTGCTACTGACTACTTGCTGTCATTTCTAAGGTTAACCTGAGTGCAATATTTGTGATAAGCTTGAGGCAACACTGGTTAGCACTTCAGATCAGGCAAACTTATTGCTGGTAGATTTAAAGGATTTGCAACAATTTAACATTCAAGGGAGGTAAAAACAAAAGATTAGATATAGTTGATAATAAAACTTGGAAAGTAAGTCAACAGGATTGCTAATGAGCTGCTAAAATTACTGCAGCCAATGTTTTAAAAATCACTGAGGAAATTTTCTGCAGCATTTAGGAAAGAAAGATAATATTCATGGTGAATGGGAAGGCTTTAAGGAGTTTAGTGGAACAGAGGGATCTTGGAGTTCAGGTTCACCGTTCTCTGAAAGTGGAGTCACAGGTAGACAGGGCAGTGAAGAAGGCTTTTGGCACATTGGCCTTCATCAGTCAGGGCATTGAGAATAGAAGTTGGGAAGTTATGTTGCAGTTGTACAGGACATTGGAGAGGCCGCACTTGGAGTATTGTGTTCAGTTTTGATCACCTTACTAGAGGAAGGATTTCATTAAACTGGCAAGAGTGCAGAAGAAATTTTCAAGGATGTTGCCAGGACTCCAATGTCTGAGTTACAGGGAGAGGTTGGACAAGCTAGGACCTTTTTCTTTAGAGAGTAGGAGACTGAAGGGGGATCTTTTAGAAGTATATAAGATCATGAGAGACGTGGATAGGGTGAATGCACTCAGTCTTTTTCCCAGGGTTGGAGACTCGAGGACTAGAAGGCAGCAATTTAAGGTGAGAGGGGAAAGAATAAAAAGGAACCTGAAAGTCAACTTTTTTATACAGAAGGCGGTACACATGTGGAAGGAACTGCCAGCGGAAGTGGTTGAGGTGGGTAAATTAAAAACATTTAAAAGGCATTGGGACATATAGGTGCATATGGAAGGTTTAGAAGGATATAGCTTATGTGCAGGGAAATGAGGTTAGCATTGATGTTCATTTTAGTCAGCATGGACCAGGTTGGGCCAAAAGGCCTACCTCTGTGCTGTAGGACTCTATTTGATGCCTCTCCATATTGCTAGAATGGGATTATAATAGTTTTTTTTTCTGTTTCTTTTTCCCTGTCAATAGGAGTCAGAATGTGCACACATGATGCTTGTGGTAGCAGTATATTGACTTACAGAAGCAATGCTTCTTTCTATGACAGCCCAACTCCCAGCACTCATTCCTCTCTTTGGCATCATGCAGTCCAAGGAAGTAAATAATGGTATAGCTTTTCTACAAATTAACAGTGTACGCTTTGATGAATACAGTTTTAATTATTAAAATGCTTTTGAATTATTAAAAATTGAAGTTGGCTCTTGATAATATCAGCAATATATTAAAATAAACGCAGGTGGAATTGAATGCAGCTCAGCATGGTGGGGAACATAGCAAACGTGCCCACTTAGTTGTGGGAATGGCTACACATCAATCCCCCGGCTGTAGAAACACATCTTGGAATTAATTCAGAAAATTAGTGAAACTCACCATCTCACTTTAGGGTGACACTTGATTTCAGTAATGAATCATAGAGTTGTACAGCTTGAAAACATTCTTCGGTCCAACTCACTCATGCCAACTGGATATCTTAAACTGTTCTAGTCCCATTTGCCAGCATTTGGCCCATATCCATCCAAACCCTTCCTATTCATGTACCCATCCAGATGCCTTTTAAATATTGTAGTTGTTCCCACATCCACAATTAACTTTTAACATTTTACAATAGATACCAAGCATCTGTCGGAATTTAGTGGTACCTCCTGGATTAATTAGGATTTGCACATGTTTTTCATGCTTCTGAAATGTTATCCAGCAAACACTCTCAGATCTGCCAGTGGCTGACCAGAGGTGGGTCCTGCATTGCCAGACGCTCTGCCCCCAATCAGGGATCCAAAGCCAACCCTGGCCTTGCCTCCAATCTCCCTGTCACCCACCATTCAGATTCCGTCCCCATAGTCCCATTCTGCTCTCGCTCACCTGGTTGCTAATTTCACTGATTATGAAGAGGGCATAACCAGTCTTCAAAAGGGTTTAGGTTGGTTCAGTAGGTAAGCAAAGCTTTGGCACACAGAGTATAATGGGAGAAAATGGAACTTGTCCACTTTGGCAGGGAACAAAGCAAAACACCATGGGTGGCACAGCGGTTAGCACTGCTGCCTCACAGCGCCAGAGACCCGGCCTCAGGCAACTGTCTGTGTGGAGTTTGCACATTCTCTCCGTGTCTGCGTGGGTTTCCTCCGGGTGCTCTGGTTTCCTCCCACAATTCAAAAATGTGCAGATTAGGTGAATTGGCCATGCTAAATTGCCTGTAGGGGAGTGGGTTGCTCTTTAGAGGGTTGGTGTGGACTTGTTGGGCTGAAGGGCCTGTTTCCACACTGTAAAGCAATATAATCAACATATTATTTAAATGGAGACTGATTGGAGTACTTTGTGGTACAAAGGGATTTAGGTGTCTGGTACATAAATCACTCAAAGTTAGTATGCTGGCACAGTATGTAATTATGAAGGAAAATGGAATTCTGTCAGTTATTGCAAATGGGATGAACATAGATGTAAGGATATTTAGCAACAGCTGTGTAGAGCATGGTTGAGGCTACATCTGGAGTTTAGGTCTCATCATTTAAAAGAGAATGGAAATATTTAAAAGCATTTGAGAGAAGGTCACTCACCTGATACCCAGTTTGGGGTGGGTTATTTTACAATGAAAGGTTACACAGGTTGGGCCCACGTTCATTAGATTTTCGAAGAATGAGTGGTGATCTTAGAATTAGAATTAGATTTTATTGTGATGTGTACTCAAGCACAGAAATGCAGGAATACAGCGAAAACTATATAAAACCACCGTTCTCCAGCACCGTCTTAAAATAAAAGATACAAAAACAGAATTTAAAAAACAAAGGAATAAATAAAAGAAACAAAGTCAAAAGAAAAGGAAAAAAAAATGTCCAGATCTTAAAGTCCTTATTCAAACAAAAAGGAAAATGTTTAGATTTTAAGGTCTTATTTCCTTGGGTGTAGCCCTGGCCTGGAATTTCAGTCAACCTCATCCTGTGACATGCTCTGCCTTTTGCTGCTGTCGCTGCCATCACCAATCGTTGGGAGGAGCTGTCTTTGTTGCCTTGGCTACCGCCATTGATCTTCTGGAAACATATCAGATCCCCGACAGAACTTTATGGTTTGGATGCTAAAATGACATCCCCTGGTTGGGGGAAACTAAAACTAGGGAAAACAGCTTTAATATAAGTGGTCTCCCATTCAAAGGATTATGAGTCTTTGGTATTCTCTTCTCCAAGAGCAGTGGAAGCTGGGCCTTTGAGACAGAGCGAGATAGATCCTTGACTGACAAAGGGAGTCAATGGTTTTCTAGGATAGGTAGGAATGTGGAGTGCAGCTACAATCAAGTCAGTTATGATCTTATGGAGTTTGAGAGCAGACTGCAAAGATGGGCTACTCATGCCTTTCATTGATGATCATGTAACCAGCCCGAGTGAAGACCAAGGAATACAACTAACAACAGCTACTGCTCTCAATGGCACTGATGGGAAGGCAGGGCTGTCAGCCTCAGATTGGCTGCTTGCTGTTGTTGAATCACTGGGGTCCTATATCCCAGAGAGGGCTAAACGCTGGTCCATTAATTACACCAGGCCTCTCCCAGCAAACAAGGAAGATTCTCACCAGTTCTCCAGCCAATGGGCAGGATAAACACCAGAAATATTAAATCTAACCCAATGAGTCACACTTCTATATTTCAAATGGAGAGATGGAATTCTCCCCACATCGTGACTTTGAATAATGATTTTATGTTTTTGACTTGCATCTATCCTTTTCAAAGATTTCTGCCTTTTGTGATCAGTGTTACTTGCTCGGCCACATCTTTTGAGAAATGAAATCCACACAGAAGAATAGCCCTGAGGATGGTGGTGTTGGTGGGAGTCAATCCTGGATGGTGGATAATAGCCTGAGCTAATTACAATAGCACTACAAAAGTATTATTTTGATCTCAGCTGATGGCAATACTGGACAAGTCAGATGCAGAGGGAAGTCTGGCTTGAGAGACTATTCCACTTATTTCTGCTACCTGTCCTGTCATTGTCAGTCACTGGTATATTCACATAATATACTCCAACAAAAGAAAATAAGATTATTACACAAAAAGAGAGAAAAGTGTCAGCAATTTGGAAAGATTTTCTCGTGAACAGACTAAGTTTTTTTTCTTAGCACTGCTCATATGAAGTCTCAAATGATAGGAGTACTTTACAGAACTTTCTGTTAATTATTTCTGTTACTGTTTATTAGTGTAAACTTTGATGGTATCCAAACAACATCCGGCCCGAATTTTAAAGAACAAAACTGGGCAATAAATTGTAAATTACAAAACTCTATCATCACGTTCCCAAAGGAGATTATAATTCTGGGTTAAGCCGATAGAAACATATTGACCAGGCATTTTGGCCCTGTCTGACGAATTTACATATTCTAGTATGCTCTAGTAGCTCTACTCATTTCTAAATCATACCGTGTCACTTTCCTGTTGAAGGGCCTTTCCCGAAATGTCAACTGTCCCGCTCCTCGGATGCTGCCTGACCGGCTGTGCTTTTCTGGCACCACACTCTCAACTCTGATACTTCAGCACCTACAATCCTCACTTTTTCCTGGTGAAAGATATTAGCATTGCACCAATCTTATGGCCCCTCCCACCTGCCAGACTACACTGTGGGTCATAAATTCAGCTGCAGGGTTCATTATTTTCAAAAAATCGGTCTACTAGATTAATCATAAAATGGAAAAATGTGACACTTCCCAAATGATAAATGCTTTCCTTTACCATCAATGTAAATATCATTGCTTTACAAAGTTAGACATCACACAACACCAGGTTATGGCCAAACAGGCTTGTTTGGAGGTACTTCCAAATTAACCTGTTGGACTGTAACCTGGTGTTGTGTGATTTTTAACTTTGTCCACCCCAGTCCAACATCAGTACCTTCACATCATTGCTTTACAAAGGAACGTATCAATATTATTGCTATCATGTTAATCTTTCTGCAGTCTTTCTGTTAATGGATCACTGACCTTAACAGGTTAATGATGGGTTTTGTGCTCAGTTGTACCTTCCTCTCTCTGTGGCACAGTTACACCTCAATTCAGCAGGTTATGCATTCAAAAGGAGTGATTGGTATCATGCAAAGCACCATGCCTTAGAATTGACGGTAATGTGTAAAAGGATTAATTGAGTTTTATGCAGAAGCAGTGAGTTACTGTTTTGGTTAAGTGGTTGTATTTTGTATTTTCAATTCAATGCTTCATTTATCATCTTTTGAATCAATGAAGAAAACTCCAAATTGAAGAAACTGGAAGAAAAAGAAACGTTGAACTTGTGTTGAATAAATAAGAAAGAATGCAGGCCGAAGAAAATAAAGTAACAAAACAGGAATCCAAAGAGCTAGATGGCTAGCCTTTCTTTCTGAGATGGAAACTAAATTATTTGTTCATATATTTTCCTTTTGTGATCCAGTAGACTTCTGTGTTTATAAACCAGACTTTATTGGACAGTCCAATATCACTACTAAAGTTATCACATATCTTGAGGACCAGGGAGTTTTTTCATAAGTTAAAGTTTTGAATGAAGTAAGAACAGAAATAGACCATTCTGCCCCTTGAGACAGTAACCTACAGCTGATAAAGTTAGAACATAAGGTTGAAAAATATATGGACAGTAGTAGGCCATTCAGCCCATCAAGCTAGCTCTGACATTTAGTAAAGTAATAGCAGAACTTTGATACCATCTCCATTTTCTTACCCTATCATCGTATCCTTTATATTCCTTCCATGCCCAAAAATCTATTGATCTCAGTATGGTGATTATGACGTAGACCTCCATTTTGTTTCCAACATATTTGTTTAATTCAGCCTACTGAGATTTTTTAGACTTTTCCAGTGCAAATTGGTCAATGGTCTGATAATCAAGCAACTTGACCAACAGATAAATATCACCTTGAAGTTGCACACACATTTCTTGGCACCATTTTGAATCAATTGTCCAGACCATTAGATTACGTTAAGCAATACTTACAAGTCATTTGCAACAGAATATGACTCAAAGATTTGTTTCTGCACTGAAAGACAGAGCATTTTTGTGCAGAATTTTTTTGTGACATATCAGTTCAAAAACTGTGATTGTGTTGGCACTTGAACTAAATTTTGTGGCAATACTTCAGGTTGATGAGGTCTATCATGCAACATTGAATACCCTAGATTCAAATTTTGGTAGTCAAAGTCATGTTGGAAAAAAAAGTCAAAAAGAATATTTGTTGTATACCTGCAGAAGTGGAACTTAATTTTAAAAGTGCACCTTGACTGGTTAAAGAGAACAATCCCTCTTCCAGTCAGAGCAAATGCAGAAATATTTTATGTTTTCTTTTGGCATTTGTCTTTTAGATTTTATCTAAATTTTAATTCCTTTGTCATGGAGGTAACATTAATAATTATTTTAAAATTGTAATAAAACCTGATTTATAATGTCTGCAGATGATGATAATAGTTGTGTTTCTGTATCCAAGTGTAATTCTAGGTTGATTGCAGCAAAAATGTGCCAGGCACAGAAAATTAGACTCAACGGGAATAAATGTTCCGAAGGTTCCCCATTAACTGCATATCTTTAAATGTTTCGTGTTAATAATCAGCATTAACTATTTGAATCAGAACCAAAATGATTATATATTTATTAAAATAGAGATAAAATATAATAAAATCTTTCCAACACATGTCTAAATTTGTTTGGAATATGACAGGATCCAAGAGTACAACTCAAAAAATATTCTTTTTCTCAAATATCTTTGACTTGTCACAGTATATGTTATTTGGGGTGAGAAGGTGAAGACAATCTGAACCATATCTACCGTCATCTCAAATATCCTTTTGTCAGGGCACAGCCAGTCAGGCAGCATCCGAGGACCCAAAGGAATGGTCCTCACCCTTAACAACATCTCCTTCCAATTGTCCCACTTCCTCCAGACCAAAGGGGTAGCCATGAGCACCTGCATGGGCCCCAGCTATGCCTGTCTCTTCATTGGGTACATGAAACAGTCCATCTTCTGCAGTTACACTGGCACCAATCCCCAGCTTTTCTTCCGTTACATTGATGACTGTATCGCTGCTGCCTCGTGCTCCTATGAAGATTAATTGAACAGTTCATCAACTTCACCAACCTCTTGCATCCTGACCTCTGGTTCACCTGGACTATTTTGGACACCCCCCTCCTCTTCCTGGCCCTCTCCGACTCCATTAACGGTGATCAACTGAACACGGACTTCTACTACAAACCCACTGACTCCTACAGTCACCTGGACTATACCTCCTCCCACCCTGCCTCCTGTAAAAACGTTATCCCTTATTCCCAATTCCTCTGCCTCCACAACATCTGCTCCCAGGAGGACTCATTCCACCACAGAACATCCCAGATGGCCTCCTTCTTCAAACACAGCAATTTTCCCTCCCACGCGGTCAATGATGCCCTCCAGCGCATTTCATCTACTTCCTGCACCTCCGCCCTTGAACCCCACCCCTCCAACTGCCACAAGACAAAAACTTCTCGGTCGTCAATTCCATCCCACCAATCTCCGAGTACACCGCATTATCCTCCGCCAATTCCGCAACCAACAAATAGACCCGACCATCAGAAATATATTTCCCTCCCCACCCCTATCTGCGTTCCATAAAGATCATTCCCTCCGTGATTCCCTTGTTAGGTCCACGCCCCCCCACCAACCCACCGTCCCCTCTCAGCACGTCCCCCTGCCACCGCAAGAACTGCAAAACCTACGTCTACACCTCACCCCTAACCTCCATCCAAGGCCCCAAAGGAGCTTCCACTGGGGAGACAGGGTGCCAACTTGTGGTACTTTTCTGAGAACATCTCTGGGGGACATGCATGAAGCAACCCCAATGCCCCATGGCCGAGAACTTCAACTCCCCCTCCCACTCTGCCAAGGGCATGCAGGTCCTGGGCCTCCTCCATCAATAAACCCTTACCACCTGACGCCTGGAGGAAGAATGCCTCTTCCTTCTTGAGCTGTCCTACCTGTCCATCTTCCTTCCCACCTAGCCACTCCACTCTCCTCTCTGACTTATCACCTTCACCCACCAACTTCATCTACCTATCGCATTCCCAGCTACCTTTCCCAAGCCCCACCCCTTTCCCATTTATCTCTCAGCCTTCTTGGGCCACCCCCTCAATCCAGATGAGGAGCTCATGCTCCAAACACTGATTCTCATGTTCCTCGGATGCTGCCTGACCGGCTGTGCTTTTCCAGCACCACACTCTCGTCTCTGATCTCCAACATCTGCAGTGCTCACTTTCTACCATCCTTCTGTAAGTGACCAATGAGTGATCAGACTTAAGGGAGTCTAGATATATATACGGTATTAGCTTTTCCATCACATCAAACAGAATTCCCCTTGGAGGGAAAGTTAGTTTTCAGTTTCTCGGTGAAAACTGACAAACATTCCTGCCGAAGCAGGAGAGATCATGGTGAAAACTTGTGACTGGGACCTGACATTGTTGAGAATTTCATGAAGCCAATTTGCAAAAAAAAGTTTGTCATATAACACCACATCTAATAAAAATTAGCACAAAAAGAGGAACAAATCTTTGATGAATTTTTTAAAAATTCATTTATGGGATATGGGTCATGCTGGGTGTGCTAGTATTAATTACCTATCCTTTATTGCTCTGAAATTGAGTGGCTTTCTAGGCCATTTCAGAGGGCAATTAAAAGAAAACTACATTGCTGTGGGGGTCACTTAGAGACCAGGCCAAGTACGAATGGTGGATTTCCTTCCTGAAAGAAATTCTAGATTGTTAACTGAATTAGAACATAGGACATAGAACAATACAGCACAGAACAGGCCCTTCAGCCTTCGATGTTGCACTTACCAGAGAACTAATCTAAGCCCATTCTCCTACACTATCCCATCATCATTCATGAATTAAAATGTTACCATTTACCATAGTGGTATTCAAACCCACATGTCTCCAGGACATTAGTCTGTGGTTCTGGATTAATAATCTCATAACATTACCACTCCCCAATTCCCCTGGATTAGTCTGCATGTTGCCCCACTGTACACTATGTGCTTCAAAGCTGTCAATTCCATCCAGTACTTTGGGCTTTAATTACATCTCAGATGTTTGTTATAAACAGTTTAAATGATGCATGGTGTTATTCAGATCTTATTTGAAATGTTGATCATCAATTGTCAGCCAACCTACTACTAATCTGCAAGTTTTGTGTGATGTGAAGTTATTTGTATATATTAAATATTAATAACCTTCTTTATTTCTGCTTTCCTGCCATACACTGAGTGTTCATTTCTTCAATTTTTAAAGAAAATATGCCTTACGTAAATCCTTGGCATTTTGTTAATTTCCAGGCCAGAAAAAAAACTATTCACAATAATTGTTGCTTGTGATTTTTTTCAGTAAACCCACTCAGTTAAATTGCTATAGTTGTCATAAAGTCGTGACTAATTTCCACATTTTTACTGTAGGTTAATTTCAGGCTCAATGCTTAAACATTCGATGATTTGCAATCAAAATGCTCTGCACCAAACTATTTCAGCAAATCTGCTAAAATTCATGTTTACATCAGAAGCTTTGCTCCAGTTTCTTTTCACCCAGCTATTACATTGGTGAGGAGATTTGTGCACACAAAATAGAATCCGGTGACGTAAAGCTTTTCATTAATTAAATGTTGCTCAACTTAAAAGCAAAATCATGCACGAAGCTAAATATAGCATTATTGTTGACGAAGCTCTTATAATATTCCCTTTTATGGGACATGAACGTACTTTTGATGGCTGTATTATCTCCCACAGTTTCTAACTGGTTGAGTGACAATTTATCCCTCCTCTCTTGAAGGTGCTGGATTTGGTTTATGTTTCATGGGCTGCCAAAGCCTACAGTAACTTTGTCAAATGACCATTGACAAAATCGCAATGTTACAGTGCAGGCAGAGGCCATTCAGCCCGTCGTGTCTGTACAGGCTCTTTCACCACTGAACTTCATGGCTGCCTTTTCCACACACCCCTGCACATTGTTTCTGCTAAAAAATATAAATAAATGAGGAAGGTAATATCATTTTGATTGTCTTGACTGAACCTACCTGCGGCACAGTTCCAGGCAGTGCATTACCCAAATTGTATGCAAGCCTGGTAATTAATTTTGGCACACATAGGGATTACATCATATTCAATTCAGTTATTCATTGTGATCACTACATGAACCCAAATTCTTTTCCCCCTTCTATTTTGAGACCACTGCAACCAATTCCAGACCACTGTACTGAGGGAGCACAGATGGTTTGGACAGGTTGAACTTATTTCCAATGGAATTTAGAAGACTGAACAGAAGTTCAGCTTTCCAATGGTCAATTACCTTGTGTCTGGAGCCCTCTGAAAGTCTTCAACTCTATGTTAGAGTTGCAGACGTTAGATGGTTCCGACTCATTTACCTCATCATACTGACCCTCTGCCGACCCAGCACACTTTGACTTTATGCACAGACTTGATACTATAAATCCATAGCTAACAGCCCGCTGACCTGAAATCCCCCTTACCCTATCACTGCCATGTTTCCCCTCCTAGCCCCACCTATTACTCTCACCCACTTACTTGTCATGCTCTCCACTCACCCACCTATCTGCCACCCAATCTCATCCATGGACCTGGCACCCAACTCTCACCCACCCGCCTGCCATCTTATTCCTTTATCCACTTATCTTACTTCTTTACCTTATCTCTGTTGCTTGTCAAATTATCTTTGGGTCCTTTAAACCCAGGAATAAGGCAGTTACTGCAGCAAAATGCAGTTTGGCTTACAGTGCTGGAAAGCTTCCAGGTCATGTATTCTCCACATTTCCCAAGATGGCCGACTCCGATATTAGGCCAGAAATACAGAGCTCCAGTGTTGGGTAAGTCAAAGACAAATGGAATGGCAATCTGATGGTGGTTGCCACTCCTCAGAACTTGAAGCCCAATGAGTTTGCTAAGATCAGCCACTGGTATAAACCAACAGTATAAGGACCTCTCTGAGACTGGTGTGAAAACAATGAGAAAGACTTCTTGCATGTATTGAGATTGGATAGCTGAGCTGAAAATGTGTTGCTGGAACAGCGCAGCAGGTCAGGCAGCATCCAGGGAACAGGAGAATTGACGTTTCGGGCATAAGCCCTTCTTCAGGCTTATGCCCGAAACGTCGATTCTCCTGTTCCCTGGATGCTGCCTGACCTGCTGCGCTGTTCCAGCAACACATTTTCAGCTCTGATCTCCAGCATCTGCAGACCTCACTTTCTCCTCATTGGATAGCTGAGACCCTATAAAGTATGTATATATCAGAAGAACATAAGAAATCGCAGCAGAAGTAGACCATCTGGCCTGTCGAGACTGCTTCGCCATTCAATAAGATCATGGCTGATCTTTTCGTGGTCTCAGCTCCACTTACCCACCCACTCACTATAACCTTTAATTCCCTTACTGTTCAAACATCTATCCATCTTTGCCTTAACAACATTCAATGAGGTAGGCTCAACTACTTCACTGGGCAGGAAATTCCACAGATTCACAACCCTTTGGGTGAAGAAGTTCCTCCTCAACTCAGTCCTGGATCTGCTCCCCCTTATTTTGCAGCAATGTCCCTTAGTTCTAGTTTCATTTGCTTTCACTGCTTCTATCTTATTGATTCCCTTCATAATTTTATATGTTTCTATAAGGTCCCCCTCGTTCTTTTAAATTCCAATGACGTAGTCCCAGTCTACTCAATTTCTCCTTATAAGCCAACCCTCTCAATTCCAGAATCAACCTAGTGAACCACCTCTGCCCCCTCTATAGTGCCTCTATAGTGAAACCTTTCTGAAGTAAGAAGACTGAAACTGTACGCAGTGCTCGAGGTGTGCCCTCACCAGCACCCTATACAGCTGCAGCATAACCTAGCCATTTTAAAACTCTATCCAACTAGCAATGAAGGACAGTGTTCCATTTGCCTCCTTAATTATGTGTTGCACCTACAAACCAACTTATTGTGATTCGTACACAAGGACACCCAGCTCCCTCTGCACAGGAACATGCTGCAATTTTTCACCATTTAAATAATAGTCTATTTTGCGATTATTCCTCCCAAAATGGAAGACTTCACATTTACCAACATTGGACTCCATATGCCATACCCTTGCCCACTCACTTAATCTATTTATATCTCTCTGCAGACTTTCAGTGTCCTCTGCACACTTTGCTCGACCACTCATCTTAGTGTCAACTGCAAACTTTGACACATTACACTTGGCCCTCAACTCTAAATCATTGATGTAAACTGTAAACAATTGCAGAGGATCGATGTGTACAGGGACTAGATGTGCATGGTGAAGATGAAGCACTGGGGCCGGGGAAATGAAAATTTTGGAGGACGTGAAAAGGTGTCACAAACATAGGTGGGGAATTCCTGTACTAAGGGGGAACAGGACGGTGTCAAGGTAGGAAGAGATGAGACAAGAGGAGAACTTCTTCAAGGTAGGCATCCTTGGAAAAGGCTTCCATTCATGGACTCTGCAACCGCTCAGGATAAATGGGGATTTCAACAGCTTCCTCATTTCCCCTCCCCCCCACATTATCCCAGTCCCAAGCCTCCAACTCGGGACCGCCCTCCGGACCTGTCCATCACTCCCCTCTCTGCCCTATCACCTTCTCCCTTACCTTCACCCATCCCACCCCTCCCATTTATCTCTCAGCCCCGGCCCACAAGGATAATTTCTGATGAAGGGCCTTTGCCTGAAACATCTGTTCTCCTGCTCCTCAGATGCTGCCTGACCTGCTGTACTTTCCCAGCAACATACTCTCCACTCTGATCTCCAGCATCTGCAGTCCTGACTTTCTCCTGATTGATTTTAACCTCACTGTGAAGCTTCTTCCAAGGATGCCTACCTTGAAGAAGTTCTCCTCCTCTCTCTACAAAGATCTCATTGAATCCCTCTCTCACTGTACCCCCAAGTCCTCTCCTCTGCCCTAAAACTCTTCAGCCACATCCTGAAACAGACTTGCTACCACAGCCACATCTCCTTCCTCAGTGCCTACCTACAGAACCGTCTGATCCCACATGGACTACGGACCACATTCAGACCAACTCAGTTTGGATCCGAACAGGATACCCAGTACCCACTATTAATCGGAAACCTTCAACAACAATTCTATTTCCGGATCCTCTGCTCCATGCTATTAGCCATGGATTTATACATGGATTTCCTCGGACCTTCTGGAAACTTCTCTTGGCCTCTGGAATCGCCCAGATGCCATTAGCCATGCGGCCACTCCTTCCACCGCCACCGCACGGACCGCAGACACTGGTGACGACACCACTTCCGTGATCGCCATCCACCCAACCACCTTCACAACTGCCAGGGAAACTACCGCTGGTCTGACTGCCACAGGGTCCACTGCTGCCGGTAGTTCTGTGTCGGAACTCTTCAACTCCCCCTTCATTCCGTCAAGGACATACAGGCAATGGCCTCCTCTACTGCCAAACCCTTACCATCCGACACCTGGAAGAGGAATGCCTTATATTTGGTCTTGGGATCTTGCAATCACATGGGATAAATGTGGATTTCAACAGTTTCCTTATTTCCCCTCCCCCCACATTATCCCTGTCCCAAGCTTCCAACTCAGTACCGCCCTTCGGACCTGTCCATCACCCCCACTCGACCTATCACCTTCTCCCTCACTTTCACCCACCTATTGCTTTCTCAGCTACGCACCTCATGCCCCCTCCCATTTATCCCTCACCCCTGGCACACAAGCCTCATTCCTGATGAAGGGCTTATTCACGAAACATTGATGCTCCTACTCCTCGGATACAGCCTGACCTGCTGTGCTTTTCCAGCACCACACTCTCGACTCTGATCTCCAGCAACTGCAGTTCTCATTTTCTCATCATTATAATCCTTCTGCTTTTCACCTGACTCTGGCATATGATTTACTTTGGCTTTAAGGGAATAAGCTTAGAAATTGCACTGTCCGAATTGCTGGAGGGAGTATTTATAAATACGTGCAATGTGTGCTTGTGTTCACTAAATGAAAAGAAGTTTATTGTCTGTCCACAGACATAGCAAGAATTGCTGCTATCTAAATAATTTTTAACATACTATTAGCATTTTTATCATTCATGGATTTTGTATTTTGCTATATTTACAACACAAATTATATTCACCTCCAATTGTAGCATAAATCATTCTTTCTAATTTGTATATGCAATCTCAAAAAAGAAGTTAATGATTCATGAATGGTTAGAATATCTGCAGAGGTTAATTGTATATCAGCACTAAAAGAAGAAGTCAACATTTTTGTTTTGGCAATGATATGAAGGGGAGGCGATGGCTTAGTGGTATTACCGCTGGACTATTAATCCATGGTCCCATGTAATGTTCTGGGGACCCAAGTACATACTCTGCCATGGTAGATGGAGGAATTTGAAATCAATAAAATAAAATCTGGAATTTAGAATCTAATGATGACCATGATTCCATTGTTGATTGTCAGGAAAAACCCAATTATTTCACTTATAGGAAACTCTGTGGTTGACTCTCAACTGTCCTCTGGACAATTAAGGATGGACAATTTTGCCCTCAACCCATGAACACATTTTTTAGAAACATATAATATGGATAATCTCAAATGTTGTGGGGTTGTTTTTAGAGTAGGATACATTTCCACCAGGGTTATGTCTAATTTTCATTGTAACTCAATGTGTGGGGCCATTTCCTCCATCTGTTCCTTCTGGTGTAAAAGGATGCCATTTGGCCCATTTGTGTCTGGCTTTCTGAATGAGTGTTTTGCTTTAGAGCCATTCTACCGCTTCCCCCATCTCTGAATATTGTTTCTGTTCAAATAATCATCCAATGCTCTCTTCAATGCTTCAGTTGAATGTGCCACCTTCCCATTCCCAAGCAATACATTCCAGACACTAGCTGCTTGCGATATGAAAATGTTTGTTTTCACCTCATGTTTTATTCTTTTACAAATTACTTTGTCTCAGGCTTTTGGTAATTTGATTTTTATTTTGGCAAGTTACAGAGCTGTGCTGTTATCTACCAGACTGAGCAGTCTGGTCACACTTCTCCAGTTACTCTGTTTTGTTTATAGTCGTGAAAAGGTTAATCCTTGCTGTAAAGATGTCATGGGGACTTGCCTGGGGTTAGTGTGCTCCTTACAGTCTCTGTAGTAATGTCACAATACTGATGCCTACCAACAATGTGTAAAATTGCCCAGGTATGTCCTGTAGACAAAAAAAAGGACAAATCCATCCTGGTTAATTACTACTCCATCAGTCCACTCACATTCATCAGTAAAAGGGATGGAAGGTGTCATCAACAGTGCTATTAAGCAGCACCAGCTCAGCAGTAATCTGCTCCCAGTTTGGGTTCTGCCAGGGCCACTCAGCTCCTGACCTCAATACAGCTTGGTTCAAATATGAATAAAAAAGCTGCATTCCAGAGGTGAGGTGTGAGTGACAGCCCTTGACATCAAAGCTGCATTCGACCGAGCGTGGCGTCGAGAAGCCCTGGCAAAACTGGTATCAATGGGAATCAGAGGCAAGCTCTCTACTGGTTGGAGTCAAACCTGGCACATAGGAAGATGATTGTGATTCAGGTCATCTCTGTTTCAGGCCATCTCTGCCGGAGTTCCTCAGGTTGGTGTCCTAGGCCCAACCATCTTTGGCTGCTTCATAAATGACCTTTCATCCATCATAAGGTTCACAAGCAGTTTGTTGATGACTGCATAATGTTCAACACACTTTGCAACTCCTCAGATACTGAAACAGTTCATGCTAAATGCAACAAGATCTGAACAATATCTAGGCTTGGGCTGACAAGTGGCAAGTAACATTTGTGCCACACAAATGCCAGGCAATGACCATCTCCAAAAAGAGACAATCCAACTACCACCCAATAATCCACCAATCAACATTCTGAGGGTTTCATTTGTACATTCAATTTAATGTTTATTCTCTGAGCTTTAGGCTAAACATTTGATATAGTTGATTTACAGAAAAAAAGATTTCTGATACAGGATTTTATCACATCCAATCAATGTAATGAGTAAGCAGCACGCAAATCTTTGCTTCCTACTCAACAGCGTGATTGAGAAGTATAGCTCAACACTTAACATACTTCTGACTAACTGTACACATAGCATGGGGGTCCAATTCATGCGAGGCTATCATGAACTAAACCTGGTCTGTACTGCTTAAAGCTAACACGCACCTCTCAGAGACTGCTGACAGTGCCTTTGTAAATGGCTCATAAGGGAGAATAAGAATCACTTTATCAGAGGGCCACAGAAAATACTCCCACATTCTCTGTCCCCTTTGTATTGGTCCTGGAAAGGAAAATACATATCAAGCAGAATTTAAATTATATGTTGGGTTCTCTGTCTCTTAACAACCTTGTCTCCCTGCTCATAATCTCTTTCATAAACAAAGCTCAACAATCAAGTCAAAATCTTTGAATTCCTGGAGACGTTCTTGCAAGTTCCTTCTTACCCAGAAGAGAAACTAAAAGTTTCTCATCTGTTTTGATGACCATTTTCAGGTGAAGGATGTAATCTGAAAATTCATCATGAGCCCATGTGCCTGATGGTACCTCCTTCTCAGTCACGACATATCATCCTTCTGTATTTGATATTGTATACCACACTGGCTTGTGACACCCTTCTGGCTGTTCCTGGAAAAGCATTGCCCGGTAACCTGCAGTTGAAGCATTGCCTGCTATTATCATTGGATTATGATAACGATTATAATGTTCTCAGGTAGCTACAGACATCAACATTCTTTTAAACGTCTGAAAAACATTCTCTTGATAAGTATCCTCACCATCCTTGCGCTTTCTTGAAGAGTTACCTCAAGGATTCTGTAATGGTTGTGGTTAGGCAAGGAATTTGGCAACTGACTTAACCTACTGTTATGATCCAGTGATTGCAGGTGAATTGGCTCCCCTCGTTCCAACCTCCTTGCTTGGCTGAAAAGATTTTGTTAGCAATGATTCATAGAAAACTTTTCCTCTATTGTGACTGAATGAGGTCATATGACATAGTCACAAACACTGGTCAAGTCCAAAATGAAACAGATGACGTATCTTAGCTGTACATGACCAGCTGTCTATCATACTAGATGAAGTTTCTGATGCAGAAGATATCAAATCCAACAATAATCTGGCATCCATAATGCTTGATACACATCTGTCTACAAAGGCAGTCAATACATCAAGGATTAAAGCTTGTATTGCAGAAGGAATAGATCATATTATACATCATATATTCTGTTAGTAGCCAGTGGTCTGTTTCAGGAAGCAGCCAGTAATCAGATACATCTATAGGTTAATAGTAATCTATGGACCCAGATAAGCCAAACGACATATGTAAGTCTGAAATTTCATGCCGTCACTCTGCACCACAAACCAGCTGACCTGCCTACTGAGCTAAACAACCCCACAGTGCAGGTTCAGTTCCCACTCTAGCCTCTGGGACTATGACAACTAGTGTACATGGTTAGTTGTCAATAAAGTTTCAGATCTCTGACTCAATATGTGCCTGTCTCTTTGTGGTATATATTACTTGAGCTAATATATTGAAGCAAATTATGCTGGCAGCAAGTGATTACATTAAAATGTCAGTAGTCCATATTTTATGATTATCATGGCATTATCTGAAAAGCCCTGACTTTGGAATGGTTTTAGTCTTTTGAAGTTCTTTGTGACTACTCTGTAAAACGCATTGAATGTCATGTGTTACAGAATAGTCTCAAGATACGAAACCTTGCCATGCTACCTTTTTAGCTGTTAACGAGAATTTTAGTTTCCTTATTGAAGGATCAGTCTCTGTGGAGAACCTCCTGCCAGTTCTATCATGTACTTAAACTGAAAGGGGCTTCACTCACTCAACAGTCATCTGGTGGGTGACCATAGCCATGAATTGTGCCAGTCAATGCCCAATATCCTGGCAGGGATTGTGATGGATTTGTTAGCTGTTGTCTTCCATTCCAGGTGTTACACTGTGACATACCTCTGGTTAACAAGGGCAATCGGCTGGTGACAGGATCCGTAACACGTGTTCAGAATTAGCAGGCATTCAACGAGAGTCAGGCCATTGATATCCAGACACAACAATTTGCTGACTCGACCACTCTGGACAAACCTTGAAGTATTTGGTTGAACAGAGCTTGAAATTTGTCATGGTTTTAGTTTCCTTAGAGAATGTTCAGTCTCTGTGGAGAACCTCCTGCCGGTTCTATCATGGACTTAAACTGAAAGGAGTTTCACTCACTCAACAGTCATCTGGTGGGTGACCATAGCCACAAATTGTGCCAGCTGGAGAAAACTTTTGTGATGTCCTGGCACGATGGCTCAGTGGTTAGCACTGCTGCCTCACAGCACCTAGGACCTGGGTTTGATTCCAGGCTCGGGCAATTGTCTATGTGGAGTTTGCACATTCTCCCCACTCCTGGATGGGTTTCCTCCAGGTGCTCCGGTTTCCTCCTACAGTCCAAAGATGTGTAGGTTAGGTGGATTGGCCAATCTAAATTGCCCATATTGTCCTGGAATGTGTAAATTAGGAGGATTAGTTATGAGACATGCCGGGTTACAGGATTGGGGAGCAGTGTGTGTGGGTGGGATACTCTTCTTTGGAGGGTCAGTGTAGACTCGATAGGCCAAATGGTCTGCTTCCACAGTGTAGGGATTTCTATGAATATAGAGATACGAGACCCAGCTTTGATCTGTGGTATGGGTGTTCCAGCTGTATGAACTGCTGCTCATGTTGAAGGGTTACTGCCACTATTTTCTTTATGTAGAGGCCCTGCTTATTCCAGTCTGGTAAAGGAAAGCCATTACCTAGAAAAAGTCTAACTAGAGGAGTTTCTTGTTGTTAACAAGGTAATGTTTATTGCATATTAGCAACTGGTTATGGTTACAGTGATATAATAGAGATTATACGATGACTTTATGGAGGGCCAGGTCTTGTTGTTTCAAAATTCTAATTTATTCTGCTCTCAAATCCATTTGATATCATCATAGTGGGTAGTGTCTATGGCTTTCCTCAGCACTACCCCTTTCAAATCCATTTCTTGCATCTCCCCCAGCATTTATTTCTTTAATGTGCTACATTTGTATGTATAATTACATTTACGGCTTCCACATCACTTAGCTTTCCCAAGTCTCTGATTTCAGAAATTCAGCTGATCTAGTTGTGTCACTATTCTCATAGGGTTGAAGATAAGCAACTTTGATTCCTTCCTGATAGTCTGAGATCTGTAGGTCCCTTGTGTTTTCAGTCATTTTATTAGTTCTGAGGTTGAAATAACTTTGAAGGCTTTCATTACCTCTTCAAAAGCATTGGTTGTTTTTTTAACTCTTGGTAAATTACATCATCAGCCATCCTCCCAGTTATCTACAAAATAACATTTACCTATTCAGCTTATAATTTAGTATCTAATTTGGAAGCGACACCAAATCTCAAAAACTGTTTTCTCCAAGGTGTCCATTTCTGTGCTTTATAGAACATAGAACACAAAACACAGAACAGTCTAGCACAGGAACAGGCTCTTCAGTCCATGATGTTATGCTGAACATAATGTCAAATTAAACTAATCCCTTCTGCCTGCCCTTGGTCCATATCCCTCCATTCTTCACATATTGTTGTGCTTCTCCAGAAGTCTTATAAATGCCCGAATCATATCTGCCTCCATCAGCAGCATGTTCCAGACTCCTACCGCTCTCTCATATCTCCTTTGAACTTTTCCCCTCTCGTCTTAAATGCATGCCCCCTAATTTTAGACATTCCAACTCTGGGAAAAAAAAACTCTGACCGTCAACCTTGTCTATTCATCTCATAATTTTACAGAATTCTATCAAGTCTTCCCTCAGTCTCCACCATTTTTTTTTAGCATCTCTTTACAGTTCATACCCTCTAATCCAGGCAGCATTCTGGTAAATGTCTTCTGCACCCTCTCCAAACCTTTCACATCCTTCCTGTAATGTGACGGCCAAAATTGAATGCAATACTCTAAGTGTGGCCTAACCAAAGTCTTATAAAGCTGCAACATGACACCCTGACTCTTGTAGTCAATTCCCTGACCAATAAAGGTCAGTGGGTCCAGTTCTAGAATTAAAGTCTTCCTGGCAATATCATTTCTAAGATCATGTCTTCTTAATGTGATTATATATTTTGGTTGCTTAAAAGACCTTTATTTTCAGCAATAGCTATTCTGCTGCTTTTTGTTGCCAAACTGGAGGACTTCCCTACATTTTATGGCTCAGAATCCCACCTTTTGGTAGCCAAAATGGAGGATTCATGCCATGCCTCATGCCTCACAATACCCCATGGATGCCTGGTCTTGATATGCTAGTTTGAAGTCTATCTTATTTAGCAGTAGAAGTGGCACATAACACAATGGAGGGTATTCTCAATTTGAAGGTGGGACTTCCTGTCAGTATTTAGTTCCTGCAGCCTGCTTTTCTACTTGGCCTTACTCCCGCCTTCCCAAACTAAACATATTGCTGTATCAGAAGAAAAATTAGAACACTAATCAGTTCCTCAATGCTTTTCCACCATCTACAAGGTGTAAGTCAGGAGTGTGATGGAATGCTGTCCACTTGCCTGATTGGCTTCAGTTCCAAAACTCCTCAGCAGTCTTGACACCATCTAGCCCAATTGATTGGCGCCCAATCCAACACCTTCAACATTCATTCCCTTCATCACTGACATACCTTGGCAGTAATGTGTACAGTCTACTAGATGCACAGCAGTACCTTTATTGATAGCACCTCAAATCCATGACTTCTACAACCTAGAAGCTCAAGGGCAACAAATACATGGAAATGCCACCACCTGTCAGTTTTCCTGCAAGCCACACACTCCCTTCCTAACAGCACTCTGGGTTTCCTCACTTCCCAAGTACAGTAGCAGTTCAAGGAAACTCGCTATCACCTTCTCTAAGGCAGTTTGGGATGGACAATAAAAGCTGATCAAGCCATTGATAGCCACATCCCATGAACCAATGGTAAAAATCTTCATATCCTCAATAGGCTGAAGTACAGTGGATAGTGTGAAGCCTTACTCACTTCATAATATGGAGGAGACGTTGTAGGGGTCATTTGGAAACTAGTAGACTGGATACTTGCTTTAGATGTTCCTCTGCTTTCAAATACAGATGGAAATGGAATATACAATTTCACCCCAATGTGTGTGAGTGTATGCAGCACATGTATCTCCTCCTTTCCAACTTCTCCACCAATGCCTACAGTTAATAAATGTTAGGTGCCTCTCTGTCTTCTGGCCAGCCAGGTTTCTCGCTTTCCCTGGCCAAATTCTTCATCTAAATGATTCCCAGCATTGTACCAATTCTGGTGTAGCTCCTCTGTAAGAACTGCAGGCTAAGTTTAAGTATTGCGAGTTACTAATGACATTAGGCTGCTTATCTATCTGTGCAACCAGTGGACAGCACATGGAGGGGGGGGGGGGGGGGGGGAACATATGGCTGCGTGCAGAAAATACCATAAAATCGATGTTGACAATTCCACAATTCTACAATTCCTGCACCCAATTCTAATATATCCCCCACAAGCTCAATATCTTAGTCATCATTTTCTAATAGGGCAAATTTATCACTGAAATTTGCATGTACTATTGAAGAACCATACATTATAGAATTCCCACTGTACAGAAAGAGGCCATTTGGTCCATCAAGTCTACACAAACCCTTTGAAGAACTCCCCAGATCCTGCCCCGCCGAACCTATCCCCATAACCCCACATTTATCATGGCTAATCAACTTAACTTACATGTCTGTGGACACAAAAAGAAAATTTAGTACTGCCAATCCAACTAACCTGCACACCTTTGGACTGTGGGAGGAAACTAGACCACCCAGAAGAGCCCATGCAGATACAGGAGAACGTGCAATCTCCACACAGTCACCCCAAGCTGGACTTGAACCCAGGTCTGTGGCACTGTGAGGCAGCAGTGCTAACCGCTGAGCCACCGTGCTTAAATGAATACTATTTCTATGAAATTAATTTATGTTTGCCCCATGCAAACCTATTTCTTTTGATTGTGTTACTGGCTTACGATTGAGGACAGAAGCATATCATATGACTCCTTCAAAGCTTTGACCATTAATATTTTCAGTCATAGCTTTTAAGCTTACTTTTGAAATAACTTTAATTTTACAGTATAAAACAGTTTAACTGCCATCTCTCAAACAGAACAGCTTTTCAGACATATTTCAAAACAGCAGAGAAAAAGCATCAATAAAAGTGATTGAAGAAGATTACAAGAATCTTGGACCATTGGGGTGACACATCAAGTGTAATAATTCATTTTAATCACTGAAAAAATAAGATGTTGTCAAGAAATTATGCTTTGGTATTACAGAATCATCTGTAATTTGACTGCTTAGCCGGCAGAGTTAAAACCTAATTTAAATTAGTCACATTCATCCCTCCACTAAATGATTACTAATGAGTTTTTCAGACAATGTGTTGTTATTACAATTTCAGGGCTTTTCTTTTTACTAACCAAATATATTCTTTCAACTCATCATATTTTAAATTCTAATCTGAAGCTTCTACGATAATATTAAATGTTGAATGAACTTCTGATCGGGAGGAATTCCATTTGTGTTTTGATGTCAAAATAATTGCCTTTTGATTTTATTTAAGATCTAATGACTCTTTGGGTCACATCCTGATTATATAAAATCATTTTAACTTTGGGAAAGGATCCTATTTTCAAAGGTTTTGTGAAGACACTGTGAGGAGCATTTTATCTCCCTTACATGCTAAGAAATGTATCAAGGGCTCATCAGTGTATTCAATTGCAGTTCTAGATTAAAACCATTTCTTCAATCGGCTTTGCTTGACTAAGGAGTCAGACTTAAAAGAATGCTTCAACATTTATCAACCCTGGCTGATTTCTAAAAGTAAGTGTAGTTTTTGAAGTCATTTTGGGAATTACTGCAAACAGTAATTTTAGGATACAGATCGAGGCTATGTGGCTTCAATAGGACCAAAGCTGAACAGTGAATATTACTCTTCTGAAGTCAGGATAATATCTTGAAGTCCCTCATCAAGTTTAGTATGGAGTTGTTACTGGTCAGGCAACATACTTTAAAAAAAAATTGCACTCAATGCTGAATCTGTTAGTTAACAGACTATTTCTGTGTTAGCAAGAACTCCTTGCCAAATTAAACTTTGGACAGAATGTGATTAATATTTCTTCATATATGATAAAAAGGTTGAGTTCTCTGAGCACACTTATTACTGTGGGAATAGGAGGTCAGTGCTTAATTGGCTGCCATTATAATGTGACTTCAGTCTCCAGCAATTAGGTTCTCTTTTTGGTTTTAAGTTACTTGCAGTTTGGGCGGCACGGTGGCACAGTGGTTAGCACTGCTGCTTCACAGCGCCAGAGACCCGGGTTCAGTTCCTGCCTCAGGCGACTGACTGTGTGGAGTTTGCACGTTCTCCCCGTGTCTGCGTGGGTTTCCTCCAGGTGCTCCGGTTTCCTCCCACAGTCCAAAGATGTGCAGGGTCAGGTGAATTGGCCATGCTAAATTGCCCGTAGTGTTAGGTAAGGGATAAATGTAGGGGTATGGGTGGGTTTCGCTTCTGCGGGTCGGTGTGGACTTGTTGGGCCGAAGGGCCTGTTTCCACACTGTAATCTAATCTAAATCTAAATAGTACAATTGCATAATTGCTTGTCGATGAACTTAAATGTACATTTCTGAAGAAGTTGTTATACTGTGCATCTGTCAATAATAAAACATGTATAAGGACTGTTCACACAGATGGTAGGGGGTCTGTTTTCCAACTTGACGTTGTAGTTAGTCATTGCCACAGGTTAAATTTCCAGTTCTGCCTCTCATTAAAATGCATTGGCAATAGAGGGTGCAGGGTTTTTGCATGAAATGACTTACAAGAAGACAATCTGAACTGTGAAGGGAAATTAATGCTATGCTCAGTGCGAGCAGCAGCGGAGAAGGAGCGGGAGCAGCGGAGGAATTAACGTGGACCAGAGGGACAGCCGGGAAGGAAAGCAGTGACCATATATATCAGCAAGGCGGCTAAACCCGAGACTCTACTACTGTAGTGTCTCCCACCCACCCTCCTCCTCTAACCTAGTTAGCAAGTAGGAAGAGCGGGAGTGACGACCAGGGACTGCCGGTAATATGTCTGGGCAGTGGCAGAACATGATACACTACACGTGTTGTGTTTCCCAAATCACCCCCCCCCCCCCCCCCACCTTCCTCTAACCAAAAATAGGACTCTGGTTTGTTAATGTAAGGATTTTCTATTTCTTTATCGGTGAATGGTTAAAATTTTACTTTTTATGGTTTATCTATTAATTGGTTTTTAGAAAAAGACTATAGCAGAGAGGTATCAGAAAGTATTCAACTCAAACCTATACAAAGTAATAAAGTAATTAACTAAGCAGAAATGGCTGGGCAGGTGATGTGCTGTAGCTGTGTGATGTGGGAGCTGGCTGATCCCATTGTGAATGGCAGTGACCACATCTGCAGCAAGTGTTGGTTGCTGGAAGAACTCTGGCTGAGAGTTGATGATCTGGAATCTGAGCTTCAAACATCGCGGCACATCCGGGAGGGGGAGAGTTACCTGGATGCTTTGTTTCAGGAGGCAGTCACACCTGGGAGATTAAGTAATTCACATTCAGTCAGTGATCTGGGACATCAGAGTGTGACTGTAAGTGAGGCAGGCAGGGGGAACTTGAGTTCAGGAGCGCAGGAGCCTCAGCCCTTGACCTTGTCCACCAGGTATGAGATTCTTGCTCCGTATAAGGATGAGGGAAAGGGCTCTGGACAGGATGAGCCAGCTGACCAAGGCACCATGGTGCAGAAGGCCATTCAAGAGGGGGGAGCAAAAAGACAAGTAGTTGTTATAGGGGACTCTATAATTAGGGGGACAGATAGTATCCTATGCAAGCTGGATCGGGAGTCTCGCAAGGTGTGTTGCCTGCCCAGTGCCAGGGTGCGGGACATCTCCAACCGGCTTGAACGGATATTAGAGCGGGAGGGGGAGGATCCAGTTGTTGTGGTCCACGTTGGGATGAACAACATAGGCAAAGCTAGGGTGGAGGACCTGTTTGGGGATTATCAAGCACTAGGAAGAAAATTGAAGTACAGGTCCTCAAGGGTCATAATCTCCGGATTACTGCCCGAGCCACATGCCAATTGGCATAGGGATAAGAAAATTAGGGAAGTAAACACATGGCCAAGGGATTGGTGTGTGAAAGAGGGATTCCATATCATAGGGCATTGGCATCAGTTTTGGAACTGGGGGGATCTGTACCGTTGGGACAGTCTCCATCTGAACCGATCTGGTACCAATGTTCTAGTGAAGAGGATAAAAAGGGTGGTCAGTAGGACTTTAAACTTCTGAGTTGGGGGGAAGGGAAAGTGAAAGCAACAGGGAGTATGGAGTTAAATGGAAAGATAAGCAGGAGTATAGCATGTATGCAGGTGGATTTAACCTTGAGGCAGATTAGGAATGCAACAAAAAGGAAGGATAACTTAGGACATCTTATGACTTCCAATATCTCTAATGATAAGAATGTTAGCATTGAGGCACTTTACCTGAATGCTCGTAGCATTCGTAACAAAGTAGATGAACTAACGGCACAGATCATCATGAATGATTATGATGTGGTAGGCATCACAGAGACATGGTTGCAGGGGGGTCAGGACTGGCAGTTAAACATGCAAGGATTTACAACTTATTGAAAAGACAGGGAGGTGGGCAGAGGGGGCGGGGTGACCTTGTTAGTTAAGAACAAAATTAAATCTATGGCACTGAATGATAGAGGGTCAGATGATGTGGACTCTGTGGGTGGAATTGAGGAACCACAAAGGCAAAAAAATCATAATGGGAGTTATGTACAGACCTCCTAACAGTGGTCAGGACCAGAGGCGCAACATGTACCGGGAAATAGAGAAGGCATGTCAGAAAGGCAAGGTCACGGTGATCATGGGGGACTTCAATATGCAGGTGGACTGGGTAAATAATGTTGCCAGTGGATCCAAAGAAAGGGAATTCTTGGAACGCTTACAGGATGGCTTTTTGGAACAGCTTGTCATGGAGCCCACCAGGGAGCAGGCTATTCTGGACCTAGTGCTATGTAATGAACCAGACTTTATAAAAGATGTTAAAGTAAGGGAACACTTAGGAAGCAGCGATCATAATATGGTAGAGTTCAGTCTGCAGTTTGAAAGAGAGAAGGCAAAATCGGATGTAATGGTGTTATAGTTAAACAAAGGTAATTATGAGGGCATGAGAGAGGAACTGACGAAAATCAACTGGAAGCAGAGCCTAGCAGGGAAGACAGTAGAGCAAAAATGGCAGGAGTTTGTGGGTATAATTGAGGACACAGTACAGAGGTTCATCCCCAAGAAAAGAAAGGTTATCCGGGGAGGGATTAGACAGGCATGGCTGACAAAGGAAGTCAGGAAATGTATCAAAGGAAAAGAGAGATCCTACAAAGTGGCCAAGAGCACTGGGAAATCAGAAGATTGGGAAGGCTACAAAAACAAACAGAGGATAACAAAGAGAGAAATAAGGAAGGAGAGGATCAAATATGAAGGTAGGCTAGCCAGTAATATTAGAAATGATAGTAAAAGTTTCTTTCAATGCATAAGAAACAAACGACAGGCAAAAGTAGACATTGGGCCACTTCAAACTGATGCTGGAAGGCTAGTGATGGGAGATAAGGAAATAGCTGGAGAACTTAATATGTACTTTGCATCAGTCTTCACAGTGGAAGACATGAGTAATATCCCAACAATTAAAGAGAGTCAGGGGGCTGAGTTGAGTAGGTTGCCATTACAAAAGAGATAGTGCTAGAAAAGTTAAAAGGTCTTAAAATTGACAAATCTCCTGGCCCCGATGGGCTACATCCTAGAGTTCTGAGGGAGGTGGCTGAGGAAATAGTGGAGGCGTTGGTTGAGATCTTTCAAAAGTCACGAGTCAGGGAAAGTCCCGGATTATTGGAAGACCGCTGATGTAACCCCATTGTTCAAGAAAGGATCAAGACAAAAGATGGAAAATTATAGGCCAATTAGCCTAACCTCGGTTGTTGGTAAAATTCTAGAATCCATCGTTAAGGATGAGGTTTCTAAATTCTTGGAAGAGCAGGGTCGGATTAGAAAAAGTCAACATGGATTTAGTAAGGGGAGGTCGTGCCTGACAAACCTGTTAGAATTCTTTGAAGAGGTGACAAGTAGGTTAGACCAGGGAAACCCAGTGGATGTGGTCTATCTAGACTTCCAAAAGGCCTTTGATAAGGTGCCACACGGGAGGCTGCTGAGTACGGTGAGGGCCCATGGTGTTCGAGGTGAGCTACTGGCATGGATTGAGGATCGGCTGTCTGACAGAAAGCAGAGAGTTGGGATAAGAGGTTCTTTTTCGAAATGGCAGCTGGTGACAAGCGGTGTCCCACAGGGTTCAGTGTTGGGGCCGCAGCTGTCACGTTATATATTAATGATCTGGATGAAGGGACTGGGGGCATTCTAGCAAAGTTTGCCGACGATACGAAGATAGGTGGACAGGCAGGTAGTACTGAGGAAGTGGGGAGGCTGCAGAAGGATCTAGACAGTTTGGGAGAGTGGTCCAGGAAATGGCTGATGAAGTTCAATGTGAGCAAATGCGAGGTCTTGCACTTTGGAAAAAAGAATACAAGCATGGACTACTTTCAAAATGGTGAGAAAATTCATAAAGCCAAAGTACAAAGGGATCTGGGATTGCTAGTCGAAGATTCTCTAAAGGTAAACATGCAGGTTGAATCCGTGATTAAGAAAGCGAATGCAATGTTGCCAATTATCTCAAGAGGGTTGGAATATAAAAGCAACGATGTGCTACTGAGACTTTATAAAGCTCTGGTTAGGCCCCATTTGGAGTACTGTGTCCAGTTTTGGGCCCCACACCTCAGGAAGGATATACTGGCACTGGAGCGTGTCCAGCGGAGATTCACACGGATGATCCCTGGAATGGTAGATCTAACATACAAGGAATGGCTGAGGATCCTGGGAATGTACTCATTGGAGTTTAGAAGGTTAAGGGGAGATCTAATAGAAACTTACAAGATAATACATGGCTTGGAAAGGATGGACGCTAAGAAATTGTTTCCGTTAGGCGGAGAGACTAGGACCCGTGGGCACAGCCTTAAAATTAGAGGGGGTCAATTCAGAACAGAAATGCGGAGACATTTCTTCAGCCAGAGAGTGGTGGGCCTGTGGAATTCTTTGCCGCAGAGTGCAGTGGAGGCCGGATCGCTAAATGTCTTCAAGGCAGAGATTGATAAATTCTTGATGTCACAAGGAATTAAGGGCTATGGGGAGAATGCGGGTAAGTGGAGTTGAAATGCCCATCAGCCATGATTGAATGGCGGAATGGACTCGATGGACCGAATGGCCTTACTTCCATTCCTATATCTTATGGTCTTATCTCCTGTTAACCGAACCTAGAGTAGCATTGGTGGCAGTTATGGAAGAAGAATCTGTGACCAAGTTGGTTAATTGCTGACTGAAAAGGCATTTCTGAAATATTGAGTGCCTTGTTAAGTCATAATGCTCGAAAAAGATATGGCCAAAATGTACTTAAGAAAAACATGAGCCAACATCTTTAGTACGTCTAGTAAAACCTAATTACAGGGGGTCTCCAATTTATGAACATTTGACTTACAAACACTCACACTTACCAACATGATCTTATAAAGGGGTATAATTTTAAAGATTTCACATACAAACATTTCCTGTACTTTTGAACAGCTGCTTTATACTATCCTGCATTGTGTTCCGACTTGATTACCAATAGTCTTGCAAATGGACTCAAGAACAGAATCCATTTGCTACTCGGGACTTCCTGTAATGTTCTTTATCCATTATCATTTGAGATTTGGCAACTATTATTACCGTTAACTAAGGTTCTTTATGGGTCGCCTTTCATAATAATTGTTATAAAATGATGAAATAGTAGGAACACGTAAAAGGTAAGTTGTCATCAGTGTCAAGATGGACAACATTTTGTTTTCAACTTGTGTGATAAGATTAGGATTCAGTTGGCAGAGGAAGAGTTTGGGATGGGATTTGTAAAAGCAGAGATACAGAGGAGCAAAACCATGATGGTATCTAAACACAATAAGAATATCAAGTTCAGACATTGCTTCAGAGATAAGAAAAAATAGAAGGGTTTTGTCTTGCACTCATCAGGATAGCAAACATCAATTTATACAACATGACAAGAGAGTGTGGATTGGGTAGACCAATCTAGACGGCCTTCAAATGTGGTATTAATAATTACTTGGGTGGCAATGGAGATGCAACAGAAACTGTTAACTGTAAATTAAACTTAGGAAAGTGTGGTGTAAAATTCCAAGCAGTGGAATGTGGTGAAACGGTTAAAAATTATGTCCCAATACATGTGTGAATCTAACCGGAATGGAGGTGTTGCTTAGTCCCGTGTGAATCTTCTTATCTGTATGTAACCAGAATGGAATGTGTTTTTTAGCCTTGCTCTGCTGTTCACATGAATGTTTATATCTGGAAAAGAATAAAAAGCTGGAAAAGTCTCCAGTTCGGTGAGTCTGCTCCGGGGTTACGTTTAACCGCCGAGCGTGGGTTGTTGGCAACCGCTCTACAAGAACTGACGGCTCCCAGTTTTTGTAACATGTAGAGTGAGCATAAACCAGACCCGTTGTGCGACACTGCGGGGAATAAAATGCCCATATTCTAGCAGTCTCGCCTCTTGGTCGTTTGTTCTGTGTCAGACTACTCTCCTACGAACCTGACCTTGAGAATTTTTTAAAACATTTGGCGTAGTCGAGCAGGGTCAATCGCAATTGAGGAGAGATTTTGATACAGAACAATGTTTTGGAAAACGACTAAGAAACCAGAAGAACAAACTGTGGAGGTCCCGACCGTCCCGGGATGGCATGGATGTGGGCATGTACGTGGCAGTTTGTTTGAGAAAGGATCCCAGTCCTGCCGAAGAACCCCTTGCCTGGGGTACAGCGGAGGATGTGGGCATGTCCAAAAGGCTGAAGCGGAGTTAACAGAATTGAATGGGATTGAACTGAACTGAACTGAGTGGAACTGAAGTGAATCAAATTGAACGGAACAAAATGGAACTGAGCTAAATTGAATTGAAATGGACGGAACTGAATTGAACACAATTGAATTGAACTGAACAGACCTGAACTGAGCTGAATTGAACTACACTGAATTGACTGAACTGAAATTAACTGAAACGAATTGCATAATGTAACACATGTATTGGGCCAAGCAGTGGAATGTGGTGTAAAATTCCAAGCAGTGGAATGTGGTGAAACGGTTAAAAATTATGTCCCAATACATGTGTGAATCTAACCGGAATGGAGGTGTTGCTTAGTCCCGTGTGAATCTTCTTATCTGTATGTAACCAGAATGGAATGTGTTTTTTAGCCTTGCTCTGCTGTTCACATGAATGTTTATATCTGGAAAAGAATAAAAAGCTGGAAAAGTCTCCAGTTCGGTGAGTCTGCTCCGGGGTTACGTTTAACCGCCGAGCGTGGGTTGTTGGCAACCGCTCTACAAGAACTGACGGCTCCCAGTTTTTGTAACATGTAGAGTGAGCATAAACCAGACCCGTTGTGCGACACTGCGGGGAATAAAATGCCCATATTCTAGCAGTCTCGCCTCTTGGTCGTTTGTTCTGTGTCAGACTACTCTCCTACGAACCTGACCTTGAGAATTTTTTAAAACAGAAAGGCAGGTAGATTCTGATTGGTCAGGGAATTGCCATGGAGAATGAAGCAGGGTTCCTCAATGAAAAAAAAAGCACTGTATGGACAAGTACCTCCAACAATGAACAGAATTCTGATTATGAATGTTTGTAGAATCTACCAAGTACAGATGTATCACATGGTGAGCCTGATCGATAAACTTAACATTCCTGGTTTCTGATGTAATTCTTAGCAGAGTCAGGATTCTTCAGTAAGTGTTGTTCAGTATCATAATCAAACATGATGTTGGTCACGGTCTTCTAAGGTTTTCAAACATGGGCTGGTTAAACATGGTTAGCGTATTACTTGCTGTGAACAGTCAAAAGTATATATTGTTTGATATAATTCTCCAGACATTGAAATCTACAACCTATATGCCATGTTTTTTTGATTGATAGCAGCACCCTGCTAATGTAGAAAAGCACTCACATGTTGACTGCATAGTTGCAGTGAAGTGATAGCGAATTTCAAGCCAAAATGATATTTTGCCAACTACACAAATGAGCAATATGATATATAAGTTTCAGTGCCCACGTCATGCTAGATATGTAGGTCAACCAGGTTCTAACTCATGAGTATCCTTTTCTCATGCTGTAGATTTTGGTGTTCCCTTTCTGGGTTTGGTTTCTTATGTGTCAAATCTGCTGAGTGAAAGACAGAAAATGTTCAATTTTGTATCTATTTTTAGCAATGTTTGAGTTTTATACTACCAAGTAACTATTAATATCACATTTGAAGAACTAGAAGAATGAAGGGACAATGTAAGTCAGTAAGGGCAGTGCACCTCATTGATAAGGGAAGATATAGCATAGTAGACAGAGGATGGCCCAGTATTATTGCTGGAATATTAATCTAGGTACCCTGGTGATGTTCTGGAGACCTCAGTTTGAATCCTGCCATGGCAAATGATGGAAGTTGAATAGAATAAATATCTAGAATTAGGAGTCTAATGATAACCACAAAACTATTGTCAATTGTCAGAAAAAACCTATCTGGTTCACTAATGACCTTTAGGAAAGGAAGCTGCCACCTTACTTGGTCCGGCTGCCAAGTGAATCCAGACCCACAGCTATGTGGTTGACATTTAAATGCCCTCTAAGCAATTAGGAATGGGTAATAAATGTTGGTCTGGCCAGAGATGCCCACATCATGTGAATGAATTTTTTTTAAAAATTGAATAAACTGAAGATTAACATGGGTAAAAAATGAAAGATCTGTGTAGGAAGCACTGAATACGTTAGGGTGTAGATAACAAATTAATTAGTGAGGATCTTTAGTGCTAGAAAGGTTGAGATAAGCACCTGGTGGGGTATAGATAGGGAATTTATGGTGGTTGATTAGAAGCATCTTCAAGAAAATCGACATTGTTTGTATTTCTTGTTGCTTTTTATGGCAATTTCAGTATGAACACCTTTATTTCTATCCTCATCTTCAAATCTCTTCTTTGGAGCATGTTTCTGGTAACCTCCTCTATGTCTTTTTATTATTGGGTTTGGTATTCCTTTCCTACAGTCTTTGTGAACTGGTCCTGAGATTTTCTGACAGAACTAAAGCGTCACCTCAAAACAAATAAAAGCTAAAGATTTGTTTTACGTGTTTCAGGTGTCAGGAGGTTTTTACCCTCATTATCTTTTGGTTAATGGCATTATTATGGATTATACACAATCCTGGATTTTTCCCAAAAAGGCTGATCCTTTCTTTTCCCACAAGAAGTGTAAGCAGAACAACTTTTTTTCCATATCTGAAAGCCATGGGATTAAGATTTTAAGTTGACCAGGAATTATGAAAATTGTTTTTTGTACACATAACTATGACATTCAACCATCTGCTATGGTGATATTACAGGATTGTTAGTAATGGCTGAAGTCTGTTGCATTGCTTAATGTGCAATTTTAAAACAAAGGAGCTGATTTTAACATACACCAACTTTCACTTTGTAAGTGCAACAAGCACCCTTCAGCCTTAATAACATATCTGGGCCTCATTAACATCAGACTAGGAGGCTTCCCATTGATCTCACCAGGAACAGAAACCTTGCCCACACGCTCGGTGTAATTTTCAACATGTTTCCATGGAATATGTATCTGAGAAGAAAGTTTGATGTTCCTACTTCCTGATTGTTCTGTAATTTTACTGAAAGAACTTTTTTTCTCAGGAACATGTTGGATGTGCACCAGGTCTCAGTAGAAGTCTTAGTGGAAGTTTACCAAGACTGACAGGTACCTGGAGACAGGTGGCAAAAATCAATAGCTCCAGGCTAATTATTGCAGAACATGGTGAAATACAGGAAGAGTGCTAAAGTCCTGTCAGCAACTACACAGGTAATTGTCATGTAGTGACAGTCTTCAACCTCTCTCTGGTACTATGAACCGTCGTGGGCTAGAGGCTTGCCCTGGTCAGAGCATTGAGTATAGGAGCTGGGAAGTCATGTTGCAGCTGTATGGGACATTGGTTAGACCACTTTTGGAATACTGCATGCAATTCTGGTCTCCCTGCTATAGAGAGGATGCTGTGAAACCTGAATAGGTTCAGAAAAGATATTGCCAGGATTGGAGTGTTTGTGCTACAGGGAGAGGCTGGATAGTCTGGGGTTGTTTTCCCTGGAACATCGGAGGCTGAGGGGTGACCTTATAGAGATTTGTAAAATTATGAGGGGCATGGATAGGGTAAATAGACAAAGTCTTTTCCCGGGGTGGGGGAGTCCAAAACTAGAGGCCATAGTTTTCAGGTAAGAGGGGAAAGATTTATAAAGGAGCTAAGGGGCAACTTTTTTCGCACGGAGGGTGGTGTGTGCATTGAATGAGCTGCCAGAGGAAGTGGTGGAGGCTGGTACAATTACAAAATTTAAAAGACATCTGGACAGGTATATGAAAAGTAAGGGTTTTGAGGGATATGGGCCAATGCTGGCAAATGGGACTAGATTAATTTAGGATATCTGGTCAGCATGGATAAGTTTGAAAAAAGAGTTTGTTTCTGTGCTGTACATCTCTATGACTCTTTTAGTCTACTCAGGAGTCACCAGATACAATCAATTTGAACACAGATGAGAGCAGAATTCCACTTTAGAAAATCTTTTATGTCCTAAGCTAAATGTTTCATAGTATAACATCTATTTCTGGATTTTAAAGAGCTGTTGGCCTGTGTCCTTGCCTCCCACATAAAGATCGTAATTGGTTTTAACATATTACAGCCATGTACAGAAGACTGTGTTTTCAAGGAAGATCAAAGTTCTTTCTGAATTGTAATCAATCGTTGCTTTCCTGATCAATAGAAACAGCATCAACCTATCCTTCAGAAAAGCCATCTTGAAGCTTTTTATGTGCAGGATTTAAATTGCAAATTTCTATCGAATAGATGTCATGCTTTCAGTTTATTTCACTGTCTGGATAACTTTGTAACCTATTGCTTGAGTGTGGTATCTTCTTACTTTCGCACTGCCATGTTTTTTTTATATTATGAATATTTGTAGTTTTTGTCTTTGGAAGCAACTGTTTGAATCCCTTTGCACTATTTTGACTAAGTGTCAAAATATAATTAGCATTTAAATTGTACATTACGTAGCAAGACTACATGGTCTCATGGTGCAATAGTGTTGTCCCTAGCTCTGGGCCAGAAGTCCAGGTTCAAGTCCTACCTGCCCTGAAGGTGTGTTATAACATGTCCGAAAAGTTTGATTTAAATAGCTAATACAAGTCCACTGAGAATAAAGGTCAGTGTTGTGTGTATGATGAACAAAGCACAATTGTTCAGGGGATACATTCTGAATTTATACCCCCCACAATGCACTGCCATTTGAATTTCCATTATCAGCTTCACATCTGTAGTGCAGCAGTAAGACTCTCACAGGGCGCACAAACACTGAGGAATAGTTACCACTGAACTGTAGCTGCACATCAATGATAACAGAAGTCATCAGCTCAGAATACCTCAGCCATTATTAGTTACAATGACAAAACCTTCCATTGATAGGCACTAGCATTTGACATTGTAAAATAGCCCACTCTGCTTCGTAGGAGCAATACCAAACAAAATTTGATAGCAAGTCACAGAGGGAGATATTATAACAATTGAAATTCAGAGTTTAAAGCTTGGTTGCTGAAGGTGAAGCATTTAAAATTAGGGATGAGCAAGGACCCCAAATTGTTGGGATGCTGAGATATCAGAGTATTGTAGGGCTGAGAAGATTTCAAAAGCAGGGCAAGGCAATGGAGGAATTTTAAAACTGCAGCATCGCTGAACAGTGAGTCAGTTTAGGTCAGTCAGCGTGAGGGTGTTCGGTGAACTGGAACTCGTGTGATTTACGATTTGTGCAGCAGAAGTTTGGATGACCTCAAGTTTATGAATAGTGGAAAATGAGAGACAACCCAGAACAAATTTGGATTAGTCAAATCCACAGTGAAAGAACAGCAGAGATAAGGGTTTTAGCAGCAGATGAGTTGAGGCGGGGTCAGAAATGGACAATGAGAAATTATTAGGTTTAGATGCTGAAGAGAATTTATGGTTGGGGTCGAATTGGATGGCAGGGTTGGATGGCAAGATTGCTCACAGCCTGGTTTAGCCTCAGACCGCGGGTGACTATAACATGCATGGTTGATAGAAAGTTGATTAATAGTGAGATATAGAATCAGAATATGTTTTCAAATGTAAGTTGTTTTTAAACATGCCATAAAATATTGCTGCAAGTGCTGACAGTTTTTAAGAGCTGAACTTCACTGCCAATTAGCAAAGCTCAATGCAAATTAAATGTAAATTTTTCTTTCACAGCTACAAAGGGTTTGCCACAAATTCTACAAGGACTTCTCGCTTGGACTCCTTTTCTTCATCTTGCTTATTGGTAAACCTGCTTCAGGTATAAAAGAGACTTGAGTAGTTATTTCGGATTTTTCACTTAATTTAGAAGTTTTAACTCTAATCTGACCCGGGTCAACAATCACCCCATTAATTGTTGTCCACTCTCAAAATGTAGACTGTGATCTGATACATTGAAATAGAATACCCCAGCCAATTGAGTTTAATTAGATGATGCATGCCGACTTTGCTGTATAATTTGTTGCCTTTGGTCACAAACTTGACACTCTCCTTTGCCTTCAGTAAAATCACAAAGCCCATTAATGAATAACAAGAGATGGAAAATTAAGAGAGACTGGTGGCTTGAAGGAGAAAACACAAGTTTCCAGACCATATAATGAGTCACAAAAGTGGTATGAACTATGGCTTACTAGAACTTGTGAACTTCTAGACAATGTTCCATTCTAGTAGTCTGTCTCTAGTTTACTAACTCATATATCTTAATGCAGTGGAGCAAAAATTGATAAATTCAAACTTCAATGCACAAGCAAACACATTTTTGTCAGTGTTTGTGTACTTGCATATAGTAGGAATACCTTTAGAGAAATGTTGCAGTTGAATCTTGCAGGATCCAACGAATAGCAGTGACTTACACAGTATTATCAACAGAAGCCCTCCAGTTAACAGGGACCTGAATGAAGTGATAACCTGCTCACTAATACTCAGTTTGGAGTCTACCGAGGCACTCAAGCCCAAATGGGTATAAGAGATGAACTCAAAAATAAGGTGAGGTAAGAGTGACTATTCTTGGTATCAGCTTAGCCATTGATCAAGCATAATATCAAGGAACCATAGCATAACCAGAGTCAGTGGGAACTGGGGAAACTCTCCAATGTCTCGAGTCATGTTAGTACAAAGTTACATGGTTGTAGTTGATGGAGGTCAATCACCAATCCCAGGACATCACTGTAGGAGTTCCTCAGGCCATCTCCTAGATCCAACCATTTTCAGCTCTTTCATCAATGACCCACCCTCCATCATAAGTTTAGAGGTGATGTTGTTCGCTGATGATTGTACATTATTAAGCACCATTCATAACCCCTCAGATACTGAAGCAGTCTATGCAGAATGACCTAGACAATTTCCAGGCTTGATCTTAAAAGTAACAAGTAACATTTGCACCACACACACACACACACGTGCCAGGTAATGACCATCTCCAACAAGAGAGAATCTAACCCTTGTCCCTTGATATTCAGTGGCATTACCATTATTAAATCCCATCAACATCATGGGGGCTTATTGACTATAAACAAAACTGGATGAGTCATATAAATATTGTGGTTTACAAGAGGAATTCAGAGGCTAGGAATTCTGCGATGAGCTTCTAACATCCTGACTCCTGAAAGCTGCTCACCGTCTACAGGGCATAAATCAGGAGGATGATGAAATACTCTCCACTTGCCTGGATGAGTGCAACTCCGACAACACTCAAGATCCATTGCAGCAACTCAGCACAAGGTGTTCCATGCCCATCACCTCTACCTCCTCGAAGGACACGGGCAGCAGATGCATGGAAATACTGACACCTGCAATTTCCCCGCAAGCTGCACGCCATTCTGACTTGGAAAGATATTGTTGTTCCTTAACTTTTGCTGAGACAAAATTCTGGAACTCCCCCAACCAACAGCATTGTAGGTGTGCCAAATCTTAATGGACTGCAATAATTGAAGAAGACAGTTCATCATCGCCTTCTCAAGGGAAATTAATTCATCATTGCAGCTGGGGTAGCACTGCAATCATGCTTGAATAATGTGTGGGATCTAGTGTCTCATCTTGTCAGTGGCAGATAACCCCACTGGGGACATGTACCTTCCCTCCCAGCAATGGTAAAATGTCACCAGCAATGTTCTTATTGAGCACTTAAATGAATTAATTGTCTGCTAGGCAGGAGTAATATTGTCACCTCCTCCGTTTTGCAAGATGGTATGGTAGCAGGAAGATGCCAGGCATAATGTGGCACGGTGGCTCAGTGGTTAGCACTGCTGCCTCACAGCACCAGGGTCCCAGGTTTGATTCCAGTCTTGGGTAACTGTCTGTGTGTAGTTTGCACATTCTCCCTGTGTCTGCGTGGGGTTCCTCTGGGTGCTCCGGTTTCCTCCCACAGACCAAAGATGTGCAGCTTAGGTGAATTGGCCATGCTAAATTGCCCGTAGTGTTAGGTGCATTAGTCAGAGGGAAATGGGTCTGGGTGGGTAACTCTTCCGAGGGTCGGTGTGGACTTGTTGGGCCGAAGGGCCTGTTTCCACACTCTAGGGAACCTAATCTAATCACAACACCCCTAACTCCCCTCACTATATTCCAGACTTCCTACCTCCCAGCCCTTCCTCAGAGTGTTGATAAAATGCAGTCCAGGAACCCTGACTAACACCTTGAAAGAAGCTGATGAGAAGATTACAAGGTAATTTGATAGGGGCATTCAAAATAATTGTGAGCATTCATAGGTTCAAAGGGAGAACTTGTTTCTACTGCTGGATGAATCAATAACCAGAGCATGCCATGTTAAGGTCATTGGCAGAGGAACTGGAGTGAGATGAGAAGGAATTGTGATATACATCAGCTCAGTTAACCTGGATTTCACTACATTAAAGGAGGTGTAAAGAGATAAGGTGGTAACTTATAAAAGGAAATCAGTTATACATTTGAAAATGAAAGATTTAGATGGCTATGGGAGAGCAGTAGGGGAGTAGAAACAATTAGTTTTTCAAAGAGAAAATTGTCTCTTTCTTTGATGTAAGAGTCCATAACAATATGAACTGTGACATTTTAAAACATCCTGCTATATAATGACATAAGCAATTGTTATCAGTACCAATTGTGATCTTAACATAAGCAAAAAGGCTTTTAGAAATGCTCTAAAACAGCTTTTTAAGATATTGGGTATTATAGTCTCTTTTGAGCTGCTGATGTCAACTGTCCAAGTCCTTAAATATTAAGGAGAGGTAATGTGGATAAAGGCAGAATTGTGAATGTTGTTTTATTTTATCTATTTGCAACATAAGGGGATTGAGTAGAACCTTGAGGTAACGAGGCCAATTTAAAGTTAAAATCTCATGAACAGAGGCCAATGCCTCTTTCTAACAATGACTTACTTCACATTCTTGTCATCCACTAAAGTTGTGTATTTGAAGAATAGAAATTACAAATTGTCTTTTACTTCTTAGTAAAGTTTTGTTGATTAATCTATTCATTAATTTGATTCGTATAAGAACTCCTGTTTGTTTATACTGAAGGCTCTTGCTTTTTTAAAAAAATGTTTTACTTTTCAGAATTTATGAATGAAGCACGTGACTTGTTACAACTCCAATGCAATTGGTGCACTGGGTATGGTAGTAGAAACATCCAAGAAATGCAAAATACTGATTTTATCATTCCACTGCCTTCCCGCACAAAATGGTGAGCCTTTAGTTTTTACTCAGAATTTCCCATAGGGGTAGCTAATATTGAAAACTTCAGAAAGTAGAATTTGTAGCATTTGTGACATAGTCTCTGCTTCTGTCTCAAAATAATCTTTTCTTTTATACAATTACATCTTTCATTCCAGGAATAGGAGTGACCCTGTCAAACCAGAAGAAGGAACTTTTAACACACTATACACATATATAGGTCATGCGCATTTTTTCTTTCTGCAATCTGACCTAAATGTGAATCCATCTTGGATATTACTGAGGCTGTGGATAGAAACATTGAAATTTGTTGCCTATGATTATTAAGTTGATGGGAAGTGAGTAAGGTGGTTGAGGGGTGGAAGTTGCTGTATTTATACAAAATGAAGAAAACGCTTTGCTTTTTAGAAGACTGTTTCAAAATTTGCCTTATCTAATGTATTTATAACAATAGATTTTAAACCAGCCGTCCATTACAAAATGAGTTTGTTAGTCTGGACACCAAAATTTGCCTATGTCTTTTGATCCCTGACTTTGATTCTCTAATAGAACTGAAGTGGTACACTACACTAATTACTTGGAAAGAGTTCCAGTCATGTTTGCCTTGGGAAATATCATTACTTGTTGGTGGAAGCTTTGCCTGAGGTAACACAATCCATTTGTTGTTCGACAATAAGAGCAAAGCTCCAATAAACTTTATCTGAAGTTCTTGAATAGATGTTCATGCTGAACTCATTATCTACGATGTACTGTTATTCTCTCACAATAGTTTGTCTTCTTTGAAAATCCTGCTATTGTCCATTTATTCTGCTGCAGTTATTGACTTAAGTGTCTGGCAAATGAGGCAGTAAAAAAATGAATGGTAATTGATGTTCGCTAGGGTACTAAATAATGCATGTAATGCCTTCATCATTTATGCAGGATGAACAAATAAAATGCCCAAATCTTGCATAAATGTATCAATAGAATGGAGGTCTGGATTGTTCCAGATGATAGGCAAGTGATTCCTCTGTCATGACATGTGCTATCAGTAAAAATATACCTTTTAGTCTTGAGTGCATACGAGAAATAAATTATTACTCTACCTGAATGACAGAAATACCTACCAAAAAGCATTATTTTGCACCTGGACCCAGTAGTACAACTCTCCCTTCAGAAAATTAAAAGGTTGTGAGGTTAAGACACATGCAAGGATTTGGCTGATGTTTTAGTCTTGTGTAAAGGATATGTCAAATCTTGAATGAAATGATTAACATAAGTCCATTTCCTAATTCGACAGATATAGAAGGTCCTATGATTTTATTCCTGGCACAGTGGATGAATTCTCCCAATGTCCTACATTTGTTCCTTAAACATGCAATTGTAAACACTTCATAAGACGTTCTATAAACATTTGATAATTACTTCACGTTAAGGTGAAATACAATGCTTGAATGAGCGAGATTTAATAGAAGAATTCAGTTTCCAGCAAAATCTGTAAACAAGATCAATTAAAACCTCTACTAGTTAGTGAAAATTTTTGAATATAGAGCTTCAAATTCAGAATTATTAAGAGACAGAGTTCTTGCTGCAATTCTTCATGAAACTTTACCAGTTTCTGTGGGTGGCATGGTGGCACAGTGGTTAGCACTGCTGCCTCACAGCGCCAGAGACCCGGGTTCAATTCCCAACTCAGACGACTGTGTGGAGTTTGCACATTCTCCCCGTGTCTGCGTGGGTTTCCTTCGGGTGCTCCGGTTTCCTCCCACAGTCGAAAGATGTGCAGGTTAGGTGAATTGGCCATGCTAAATTGCCCGTAGTGTTAGGTAAAGGGGTAAATGTACGGGAATGGGTGGGTTACGCTTCGGCGGGTCAGTGTGAACTTGTTGGGCCGAAGGGCCTGTTTCCACACTGTAAGTAATCTAATCTTTACTCATTGTCCAAGGAAGTTGTAACTTTGGAGAAAGTTGTTCAAAATGTGCTGGAAACCAGAATAAATCCCAATCATATCCTGAAGAGTGAAAAACAGCAGGACTTCAAAGAGTGATTAGTGGTAGTGAACTATTTCAAACAACCCTTTTGTAGTACCACATCCTGGTAGAAAAGACAAATACTACATAGTTTCAGTTATGGTTAACTGGGAAAATACCACCGCAATCCAGCGCAAGTTAAATTAGCCTTTGTTACTAAGACTATGAAGAGACCTGCTCAGTGTCAGTTGTGGCTTAGCAAGTAACACTGTTGCCTCAGGGACAACTGAATCTAGATTCAAGACCCACACTAGGCCTTGGGTACAAAAGTCAACGAGAACCCAGCTCAGCCCAGAAGTGAGTTCTGGATGCTAGAAATTAGCTCTTGTGGCGCTGTCATCAAGTCTTCCAGTTGAAGACCTGGACTCCAGTTCCATTTGCTCCATACATAGAGTCATAGAAATATAAAGCACAGAAACAGACCCTTTGGTCCCACTTGTCCATGCTGAATGGATATCCTAAATAACTAGTCCCATTTGCCAGCATTGGCCCATATCCCTCTAAACCCTTCCTATTCGTATGCCCATCCAGATGCCTTTTAAATTTTGTAACTTTAACAGCCTTCGCCACTTCCTCATGTCTGAGCAGTTGATTAAAATATTTAAAAGGAGACCTGTGGATATAGGTTTTCACTTCATTAGATGCTAAATTTGCCTGCTTCATCCGCTCCCAATTCAATATGATATCATCAGATTGGGTGGAGGTTAATGTAGCACATTAACTCATTCAGAACCATTACTTATGCAACTCTTGAATACATTTCAAATTTTCCAACACTTTCTTACTCTTTAATCTAATATTATCCCAGTCACTAGAGTCAAATTAAATCCATAAATATCACCAGTCTCTAATTCTTGCACATCTCTTCAATTTCCTGGAGATTTGCTTCACCATATCGCACATTCTTTTTGCTAACCATTGAGACATCTAACAACCTCCAGTACAGGTGGTTCTCCTGTAACACTATTGTTGTGGTCCAGTGAAACCTCGCTGAATAGAAAATCACTTAATAGAAATATTGGGCCTATGGGAAAAATGCGGTTGGGACAGACCAGCACAATATGTCATTCATGATCACTCAAAAACCACCCAGAAGTCTAATGCAAAGTATAGCATAGCCTGAATGAAGGTTGAAATCATATTTATTAACAAATAAAGGTATATTTAACACAGTACATTTAAAAAATATAAAAAAGCTACTCTCTGTATAGTACCTCTCACAGAAAGCTGCTCTGTCGGTAGCTGACATCAGTACATGCGCAGTGCAGCACCATGACCAACAGCGCATATGTGTGGACACCGATGGAGATTTCAGCGCGTACATCAGCACAAGCGCAGAAGGAAGTGTGCAAACAGATCCCTGTTGGAATCGCATTATTGCTAACAGAGATAAGCATTCTCTAAGATACCGTTCCCTAATTCTTCAGCAACGTTATAGCCAAATCGCACTGCCAAAACACATATTATCCCAGTAGTTCGATCATACCAATTTCCGTCACAACTCCAACCAAATAGTTTGTGTCCTTGGCCCCTTAAGGAAATTCCATCATCCACAATCATCGCCATTTTTAAGTCACAGTTTAAGTCACAGTATAATCACCATGTTATTTTTGCACTCTGCATTTTTGATTGCAGCTCAATTTTCAAAATACACAGAGACAGCAATAAATGTGCTCCCAAAAGCCCACCACACACCTGTGAAAATTCAATCACAGGGATAACCAATCAAGGAAAAGTCACCCCTGACTAAAGATAGCCAGTGAAGAACTGCTCCTCCAATCATAGAGACTGTCTCTCCTCAGCTTCTCCAGATGCTCCAATCATGGAGTTTCTCTCACACTCTTGCTGCTGTTATGATTGGAGGAGCAGCAAGGTAAGGAGACAGGAGTCTTGTGTTCTGCAGCTACCATGTAAAAGTTCACTTCCACACTGTTTCTTTGAGGATAAGAAACATAAAATGAAAGAAAATGAGGGTGTATCCATTGGTAAAGAGATTAAAGCAGCCCCAGGAGAAATGGCCATCAATTCAGAATTGCCACCAGGCCTGGGGAATGTCACTGAAGCTGGATTGTTCTGGTTGGGTCTGGTTCTTGACCGAGATGCACTGACTGGGCTTAACCTTCTAACTTACCCCTTCTCTTCAGAAAATCTGACCATCCTACCTCATATCTGCCCTCTTTATGTTATTGATATCATTCCCTTTTGTTTGGAACGACCAAAACTTACTTACATTTTCCATCCCATCGCAGATCTTCTCTTCAGCTCTCTTCTGCCCTCCCACATGAGAGCACTTGGAAACGATTACATCTCTTAACATTTTCCAGTTTTGATGAAAGATCTTTGACTTGAAATGTTGACCTTGTTTCTGTCTACATATATGTTGCATCCAAGTCTCTGCAATTTCCCTACAGAAGGAAAGCAAACTAGAGCCCTTGATGCTTTAACAATTGGGTCATCATACTGGTGGAGAAAGTGAGGTCTGCAGATGCTGGAGATCAAAGTTGAAACTTTATTGCTGGAACAGCACAGCAGGTCAGGCAGCATCCAGGGAACAGGAGATTCGACGTTTCGGGCACAGGCCCTTCTTCAGGAATGAGCAGAGAGTGTTCAGCAGGAGAAGATAAAAGGTAGGGAGGAGGGACTTGGAGGAGGGGAGTTGGAAATGTGATAGGTGGAAAGAGGTCAAGGTGAGGGTGATAGGTCGGAGTAGGATGGAGGCGGAGAGGTCAAGAAGAAGACTGCAGGTCAGGAAGGCGGTGCCGGGCTGGAAGGATCCGGCTGAGACAAGGTGGGGGGAGGGGGGATGAAGAAACTGGTGAAGTCCAAGTTCATCCCCTGCGGTTGGAGGGTTCCCAGTCGGAAGATAAGACGCTCCTCCTCCGACCGTCGGGTTGTTGTGGTTTGGCGGTGGATGAGTCCAATGACCTGCATATCCTCGGTGGAGTGGGAGGGGGAGTTGAAATGCTGTGCCACAGGTTGGTTGGGTTGGTTCGTCCGGGTGGCCCTGAGGTGCTCTCTGAATCGCTCCGCAAGTAGGCGGCCTGTCTCCCCAATATAGAGGAGGCCACACCAGCTGCAGCGGATGCAGTAGATGATGTGGGTGGAGGTGCAGGTGAATCTGTGGCGGATATGGAAGTTTCCCTTGGGGCCTTGGAGAGAAGTGAGGGGGGAGGTGTGGGCGCAAGTGTTGCACCTCCTGCGGTTGCAAGGGAAGGTGCCGGAAGTGGTGGTTGGGTCGGTGGGGGGTGTGGATCTGACAAGGGAGTCGCGGAGGGAGTGGTCTCTACGGAAAGCTGATAGGGGAGGGGAGGGAAATATATCCTTGGTGCTGGGGTCTGTTTGGAGGTGGCGGAAGTGACGGCGGATGATGCGCTGTACATGGAGATTGGTGGGGTGGTAGGTGAGGACCAGTGGGGTTCTGTCCTGGTGGCGGTTGGAGGGGCGGGGCTCAAGGGCGGAGGAGCGGGAAGTGGAGGAGATGCGGTGGAGGGCACCGTCGACCACGTCGGGGGGAAATTGCGGTCCTTGAAGAAGGAGGCCATCTGTGTTGTACGTATTTTGAACTGGTCCTCCTGGGAGCAGATGCGGCGGAGACGAAGGAATTGGGAGAATGGGATGGCGTTTTTACAGGGGGCAGGATGGGAGGAGGTGTAGTCCAGGTAGCTGTGGGAGTCGGTAGGTTTGTAGTAGATGTCCGTGTTGATTCGGTCGCCTGAGATAGAAACAGAAAGGTCTAGGAAGGGGAGGGAGGAGTCCGAGACTGTCCAGGTGAATTTGAGGTCGGGGTGGAAGGTGTTAGTGTAGTGGATGAACTGTTCAACCTCCTCGTGGGAGCACGAGGTAGCGCCGATACAGTCATCAATGTAGCGAAGAAAAAGATGGGGGGTGGGGCCAGTGTAGTTGCGGAAGATGGATTGTTCCACATACCCTACGAAGAGGCAGGCATAGCTGGGGCCCATGCGGGTGCCCATGGCTACTCCTTTTGTTTGGAGGAAGTGGGAGGATTGGAAAGAAAAGTTGTTCAGGGTGAGGACCAGTTCGGTTAGTCGAGTGTAGTTGCGGAAGATGGATTGTTCCACATACCCTACGAAGAGGCAGGCATAGCTGGGGCCCATGCGGGTGCCCATGGCTACTCCTTTTGTTGTTCGACCAGTTCGACTAACCGAACTGGTCCTCACCCTGAACAACTTTTCTTTCCAATCCTCCCACTTCCTCCAAACAAAAGGAGTAGCCATGGGCACCCGCATGGGCCCCAGCTATGCCTGCCTCTTCGTAGGGTATGTGGAACAATCCATCTTCCGCAACTACACTGGCCCCACCCCCATCTTTTTCTTCGCTACATTGATGACTGTATCGGCGCTACCTCGTGCTCCCACGAGGAGGTTGAACAGTTCATCCACTACACTAACACCTTCCACCCCGACCTCAAATTCACCTGGACAGTCTCGGACTCCTCCCTCCCCTTCCTAGACCTTTCTGTTTCTATCTCAGGCGACCGAATCAACACGGACATCTACTACAAACCTACCGACTCCCACAGCTACCTGGACTACACCTCCTCCCATCCTGCCCCCTGTAAAAACGCCATCCCATTCTCCCAATTCCTTCGTCTCCGCCGCATCTGCTCCCAGGAGGACCAGTTCAAAATACGTACAACACAGATGGCCTCCTTCTTCAAGGACCGCAATTTCCCCCCCGACGTGGTCGACGGTGCCCTCCACCGCATCTCCTCCACTTCCCGCTCCTCCGCTCTTGAGCCCCGCCCCTCCAACCGCCACCAGGACAGAACCCCACTGGTCCTCACCTACCACCCCACCAATCTCCATGTACAGCGCATCATCCGCCGTCACTTCCGCCACCTCCAAACAGACCCCAGCACCAAGGATATATTTCCCTCCCCTCCCCTATCAGCTTTCCGTAGAGACCACTCCCTCCGCGACTCCCTTGTCAGATCCACACCCCCCACCGACCCAACCACCACTCCCGGCACCTTCCCTTGCAACCGCAGGAGGTGCAACACTTGCGCCCACACCTCCCCCCTCACTTCTCTCCAAGGCCCCAAGGGAAACTTCCATATCCGCCACAGATTCACCTGCACCTCCACCCACATCATCTACTGCATCCGCTGCAGCCGGTGTGGCCTCCTCTATATTGGGGAGACAGGCCGCCTACTTGCGGAGCGATTCAGAGAGCACCTCTGGGCCACCCGGACGAACCAACCCAACCAACCTGTGGCACAGCATTTCAACTCCCCCTCCCACTCCACCGAGGATATGCAGGTCATTGGACTCATCCACCGCCAAACCACAACAACCCGACGGTCGGAGGAGGAGCGTCTTATCTTCCGACTGGGAACCCTCCAACCGCAGGGGATGAACTTGGACTTCACCAGTTTCTTCATCCCCCCTCCCCCCACCTTGTCTCAGCCGGATCCTTCCAGCCCGGCACCGCCTTCCTGACCTGCAGTCTTCTTCTTGACCTCTCCGCCTCCATCCTACTCCGACCTATCACCCTCACCTTGACCTCTTTCCACCTATCACATTTCCAACTCCCCTCCTCCAAGTCCCTCCTCCCTACCTTTTATCTTCTCCTGCTGAACACTCTCTGCTCATTCCTGAAGAAGGGCCTGTGCCCGAAACGTCGAATCTCCTGTTCCCTGGATGCTGCCTGACCTGCTGTGCTGTTCCAGCAATAAAGTTTCATCATACTGGTGTCCTATTGGATTGTTACCAGTGTCCCAGAGGTTGCCAGTAGTCCAACGACTATTACAACCCCAGTGACAACCCATCTATTTATGGATTTAAGTAAACCCATTTATTTATTGATTCCTTCATCCCTTTGCACTTCATTTGCATTCCTGCTGCCTGTGTCCAGCCCTCCAAATGCTATTGGCTATGGATATGGCTAGTTCACAGTCATGGATGTGGTAAGGCTGTGATGCTGGTGATGCCAGCATTTACTTGAATAATGTTCGCGACAAATGTTGTTTGACTCAGCACTAATAAAGGTCCAATGATTAGATGATAAAGAAGCAATTGCTTGCTGTAGTTTAACAAGGGATACAGAAGTATGTATTTCTGCAGTCGAGTGTGTGGTGCTGGAAACGCATAGCAGGTCAGGCAGCATTTGAGGAGCAGGAGAATTGACGTTTCAGGCATAAGCCTTTCATCTGGAATGTTCATTCCTGATGAAGGGCTTACGCCTGAAACATCGATTTTCCTGCTCCTCAGATACTGCCTGACCTGGAGTGCTTTTCCAGCACCACACTCTCAACTCTGATCTCCAGCATCTGCAGTCCTCAATTTCTCCTATGTATTTTTGCAAGTCATTCTCAACATCATTTCTTTTAGTATACCTTGTAGAGAATACTATCTTCAGGAAGTAAAGTGTTAAGTCGATGCTCATATGAGTAAATAGCAAGCAATACTAATCTTCACCATAACAAGACTTCCAAGTACATTATTTACACTGCAAATTGCCTTCTTCTCTTGTGTAAAGTGCTCAAATGCAAACTATAAAAGAGCAGAAACAAAGCATCCACTTGCCACATGCCAGGAGTGTATAGCCTTTCAAATTGGTGTAGGCATAAAAATTGGTTTCCAAGGCCCTACACTTTTAACAGTCTTTAGAACTCTTATTTGAGTTTTGCTCTGTGTTAACAGAATGAATGCACTCACGTTTCTTTTTCCAAAGAGTGCAAAGAAAGATTTACTACTAGTAGCCGAGTAGTAACATAGTGCCACTGTTTAGGAAGGGTGGTAAAGACAAGCCAGGGAACTATAGACCGGTGAGCCTGACCTCAGTGGTGGGCAAGTTGTTGGAGGGAATCCTGAGGGACAGGATGTACATGTAGTTGGAAAGGCAAGGACTGATTAGGGATAGTCAACATGGCTTTGTGCATGGGAAATCATGTCTCACAAACTTGATTGAGCTTTTTGAAGAAGTAACAAAGAAGATTGATGAGGGCAGAGCAGTAGATGTGATCTATATGGACTTCAGTAAGGCGTTTGACAAGGTTCCCCATGGGAGACTGATTAGCAAGGTTAGACCTCATGGAATACAGGGAGATCTAGCCATTTGGATTCAGAACTGGCTCAAAGGTAGAAGACAGAGGGTGGTGGTGGAGGGTTGTTTTTCAGACTGGAGACCTGTGACCAGTGGAGTGCCACAAGGATCGGTGTTGGGTCCTCTACTTTTTGTCATTTACATAAATGATTTGGATCCGAGCATAAGAGGTACAGTTAGTAAGTTTGCAGATGACACCAAAATTGGGAGTGTAGTGGACAGCGAAGAGGGTTACCTCAGATTACAACAGGATCTTGACCAGATGTGTCAATGGGCAGAGAAGTGGCAGATGGAGTTTAATTCAGATAAATGCGAGGTGCTCCATTTTGGGAAAGCAAATCTTAGCAGGACTTATACACTTAATGGTAAGGTCCTAGGGAGTGTTGCTGAACAAAGAGACCTTGGAGTGCAGGTTCATAGGTCCCTGAAAGTGGAGTCGCAGGTAGATAGGATAGTGAAGAAGGCGTTTTGTATGCATTCATTTATTGGTCAGAGTATTGAGTACAGGATTTGGGAGGTCATGTTGTGGCTGTACAGGACATTGGTTAGGCCACTGTTGGAATTTGCATGCAATTCTGGTCTCCTTCCTATCAGAAAGATGCTGTGAAACCTGAAAGGGTTCATAAAAGATTTACAAAGATGTTGCCAAGGTTGGAGCTATAGGGAATGGTTGAATGGGCTAGAGCTGTTTTCCTTGGAGCGTCGGAGGCTGAGGGGTGACCTTATAGAGGTTTATGAAATCATGAGGGGCATGAATAGGGTAAATAGACAAGGTCTTTTCCCTCGCATTAGGGAGTCCAGAATTAGAAGGCATAGGTTTAGGGTGAGAGGGGAAAGATATAAAAGAGACCTATGGGGCAACTTTTTCATACAGAGGGTGGTGCGTGTATGGAATGAGTTGCCAGAGGAAGTGGTGGAGGCTAATAACATTGCAACATTTAAGAGGCATTTGGATGGGTATATGAATAGGAAGGATTTGGAGGGATATGGGCCGGGTGCTGGCAGGTGGGACTAGATTGGGTTGGGATTTCTGGTCGACATGGAAAAGATGGAATGAAGGGTCTGTTTCTGTGCTATACTTCTCTATGATTCTACGACTCTATGATTCTAAACCCACAAGCATGTAAATTGATGTAAAATATTGTCTCCATTTCATGCTTTTCATGTCTTCGAATGCAGAGGTTTTAGTTAATAGTATCTGGGAGAATCCAAACAAACTGCTCACTCTGGATGAAAAGGCATTAGGTAGTTTAATATGAGTAAAACATTAAGAAGTGATAGTTTACTGAACAAATTGTATTTGATTGTGTGTAACCTGACTGGCCCAGATCTGTGGAAGTATACAAGATTAGCATGTCAGAATCCATGAGGAGAGTCACCATTACCCTCATCTACAAGTGGAAGGGGGAGAGGGAGGAAATTAGAAATTCAGAATTTGATTATTCACTTCAATGCTTAATGTGTCCTAAACTTTCTGTGCAATGACATCACCAACTGAGTGAAGTGTCCTCTGTTCTTCGTGATCCACCCTGTTCAGACTTGTATTTACATCTAGCCAGAAGATTCCAGAGATGAAAGCTCTGTCTTATGAGGAGAGAATGAGCAGCTTAGACCTATACTCGCACGAGTTCAGAAAACTGAGCAACCGTCGAATTCAGTTGTATAGGATGCTAAATGGATAGGCGATGGCTTAGTAGTATTACCACTAGATTTATTAAGGCTTGTTCCTAGGTAATGTTCTGGGTCCTGGGACTGAATCCTGCCATAGCAGATCATGAAATTTGAATTCAATAATAATATAAAAATAAGAGTTTAATGATGACCATGAAATCATTGCCAATTGTGCAGGTTGGGAGATGGGGGGGAGGGGTGGTGTGGGGGGGGGGGTCGGGGGTGTTGTTATTCATGCCCTTTTGGGAATGAAATCTGCCATCCTTACTTGGTCTGGCCTATATGTGATTCCAGACCCACAGCAATGTGATTGACTCTAAAATGCCCTCTGAGCAGATGGGGATGGGCAAAAAAATGTTAGTCCAGTCAGTGATGCCTTCTTCCCTTTGATGAATAAAAAAAATGACAAAGCAGACGGAGAATGAATGTTTCTCCTTGTAAGGCAATCTAGAATGAGAGGACATGGTCTTAAGAATAAGGGGTCGCAGATTTAAAACTCAGATGAGAAGGAATTAGTTCTCTCAAAGGATCTTGAATCAGTGGAGTTCACTCCCCTAGTGTGCAGTGCATGCTGGGACACTGAACAAATTCAAGGAGGAGAGAGACTGAGTTTTAATTAGCAATGGGTCAAATGGTTATGGGCTGCAGGGAGTAAGAAGAAGTTGTAACTGAGATGAGATCAGCCATGATTCTTTAAATAATGGAGCAGGCTCAAGAGGCTGAACTGCCTGCACTTACTCATAATTGTTCTATGTTCTCTGAGAGCCTTGCATTACTGAGGGATACTTATTGCTCCTGTGCATGATGGGCTATGAGTTGGTGTTGTTTTTGGTGGTGGCAGGGAGATTGAGGCTGAGGTTGTAGGGAGGCTCCTTCCTTATCAGCTTGGGCAGGGACACCCTCTGACAGAATAATGACCACCTACATGATGATGTGCTTCCCAAAATAGGGTTTGAGCATGGAATCCATGATTGGATCCAACAGCTCCATGCAAATGAGAGTATTGAGGTTTCAACCAGTGGGTACGGGAATTGGAAAGCTTTCTGATCAAATCTGGAGTCAATACCTGCTCTCCTGTCTTGTTCAAATGAAACATTGGTAAAGATCCATCATTGGCAGTCCCTCAGGATCATGGATAATGTCCGTCAGGCTAGATCAGACCTCAGGTGACTCAGAAGTCCTTGGTGAAAGATGCTCTTTGGGTCTGCTCAAAACTTGCTAGTCTTCCAGTACAGAGAGCTGACCGTGACTGTCAGTTACTATGAATGACACATCTTCTCAACCCTGCTCCTTACCTGAGGTGCAATGACCCTCAGGTTAAATCACCAACAATTACATCTCTCTGATGAGAGAGCAGCCCAATTTCCTCTGGGGCTATGTTTACTTTACCTATTTTATATTTCACAAGTCCAAGATACTGTGGGAAGTACTAAAGGTCAGGGCAGCATTGCAAATGGGGAAAGACCCTTCGTCCGGAGGCTCACTGATGATGTTACCTAGTATGGTGACGAAATGTCTGAAAATGAACCTTCCAGCTCAGTGAGCAAAGCTACATCCAGAATCTGAACCTGAGCTATAAATCTTCTCAAAATTCGCTAACACCTTTGGGCGCAATGGGGAAAGACCAATCTAAGATTAATATCATATACTGTAATATACCACACAGCTGAAAACTGTGTGACACTCCTCCAGCTATATGCATCAGAGGATATTTGACTTGAATTTTACAATTACATTGTAAATATAACTTGCAGAGGAAGTGGTATAAAGAGGCACCTGACTTATGTTATTATAAAGAATGATCTGTATTGCATTTCATGTAATACCAAATTCGAATTGTTAGATAATGTACTTTTACAACTTAATGAAGATTTTTATTGCACAAATAGTGGGCCAAACTTTAATGTCACTTCACTAGATATTTTCTAATCGACATGTTATTATATACCTTTGGAGTAAGTTGGCTTGAATCTGGATTACTTGATGCAAAGGCAGGGATGTTACCTCTGCTCCACAAGAACCCTCATTCGATCTTTGTCAATCGCTTATCTGTTAATGGCAATCGGGTGTCAAAGTTCACTAGTTTAATGATATTGAACCCTGAAGCCCAACTTCACATGAATGTCCGGCCCATTCATTAAGCTGTGAGAATTATTCCCTTTGTTCCTGGACTTAGTACATGCTCAGATTTTGGACTTGATGTTCATAATTCAATACTCATGACCTCATTATTAACAAGTGCCTGTTTGAATAATTCCTTAAATGAACATTAATATAAATTCAAGGCTTCGGGTCAGGCACTAGTTATTTGAAGAAATTAAATTTGATGTGGTTAAATGACTAACAAAATGCCCGAAAATGTATAACAGACCATCAGCAATTCCATATATACTAATAAGAATCCTCAAAAATTAAGCAAAGGTAATTAATTTAAATGTTCTTTGTTCATGGAATTTGAGCACTGCTGGCATAATTACCCTGGAAATAGTGATAAGCTAGTTTCATAATCTGCTTCAGTCTTTTGTTCATTCACTTGTGGGATGTTGGCATCATTGGCTGGGCAGCATTTATTGCCCATCCCTAGTTGCCCTTGAGAAGGTGATGGTGAGCTGCCTTCTCAAGCTGCTGCAATCTATTTGTTGTAGGTTGACATTCAATGCCTTTAGGGAGAGAGTTCTAGCATTTTGGCCGAGCAATGCTGAAGGAACGGCGATATATTTCCAAGTCAGAGTGGTGACTGACTTGGAGGTGGTGGTATTCCCATGTACATGCTGCTCTTGTGTTTCTTGATGGCCATGGTCATAGACTTGAACTTGTTAGGCACTATCTGAGGCACTTTGCTGATTTCTGCATTGCAGTTGTACATACTGCTGTTACTGAGAGTTGGTGGTGGAAGGAGTGAATGTTGAGAATGGTTAGTATGGTGCCTGCCATGTGGGCTGATTTGTCCCAGATGGTGTCAAGCTTCTTGAGTGTTATGAGATCATTCAGTCACACTCTTGACATGTGCCTTGTAAATGATAGACAATGTTTACAGCGTTTGGGAAGTCAGGAGGTGAATTACTCACTGTTTTCCTAGCGTCTGACCTGCTCTTATAGTCATTCTATCTCTTTGGCTAATCTGATTTGATTTCTGGCCAATGGTAAGCCCCAGGTTGTTGACAATGAGGGATTCAGTCATAGTTGTGCCAGTAAATATCAAGAGATGATAGTCAGGTTTGTTGGAGATGGCCATTGTAAGGAATTTGTGGGACAAGAATGTTACTTGCCACTAGTCAGTCTGGATACTATCCAGATCTTGCTGGGTGTTGACTGCTTCAGTATCGGAGGAATCACAAATGGTGCTCAACAATGTGCAGTCATCAATGAACATTCCCACTTCTGACCTTATGATGTGAGGAAGATCATTGATGAAGCAGCTGACAATGGTTGGACCTAGATAATTCCCTAGAGGAATTCCTACAGAGATGTACTGGAACTAAGATAACTGACCTCCAACAACCAGAACCATCTTCCTTTTGTGCCAGGCATGACTCTAACTCGCAACGAGTTCTCTCCCTGGTTCCATTAAGTCCAGTTCTACTAGGGCTAGGGATATTCACAGTGATGTTAGGGAGAGAGTTTTGTTCCAGAAACAGTGATATATATCAAAGTCAGGGTGTTCAGTATTTTAGAGAGGACCTTGCTGGTAGTGATGTTCCCAAATGTCAGCTTCCCTTGTCCTACTGGATGATAGATGTCATAGGTCTGGAAAGCACTGTCTAAGGAGATTTGGTGCGTTACTGCAGTGCACCTAGGGAATGGTATGCACTGTTGTCACTGTGTCAGTGGTGAGGGTAATGAATATTGAAGGTGATGGATGGTGAGCTAATCACTGGGCTGCTTTGTCCTGGATGGCATTAAGCTTCTTTACTGTTCTTGGTGTTGCTTGAACTACATTCCTGAAAATCAAAAACAGCAAGATTCACAAACTGAATGGGTCTGATACCAACATTAGACTTTTATTTTTTGTCAATAACAAAGTGATTAATTTTGAATGGAATAGATATGATTGAACCAGTGTTTCTATTCTGTCAACTGTATCAATTCAGCCATCTTGAAATAAAGGTTTCAAATCATAGTATCGTTCTTAAAGATGAAAATTTAAGGTTCTGCTAGTCAACTGATCATCATTATACCTTCAATGTCTATCAATACAATATTGTATTCTGCTGGTAAAACCATCTTAACGTGATAGAGCCAATAAAAGATAATATTTCTTGAATTAATCTATTAAACTCCAGATGCAAGACATTTCTAACATGTTTTCTTTCTCAGATTGGGTGTTAATATGATTGCTACTTTAATTATGATAATTGCAATATTAACTTGAGCTTGGAAATGCAACAATTCCCTTATACTGGAATGGTGTATCACTAGACAAAACCTCATTGGACTTCTGATTGTTGTACCCTGAATGAGGTAAACTAACAGTTGGAATACAATCTAGATTGTACTGTATCTAGAATCTATGTCAAATACTGCAATTTATCCAATAGGATTTCTTCCTGTTTAAGTACAGCTACTGCTCTAACAAACAAGTAAGAAGCAACATAGAGGTCACTGGAAACAGTGACTGAAAATCTGTATAGATGAAGGTTTATTGACACATTCATTTCAGAAAATTGTACTTTGCAATATTTCACTTGTGAATATATTTCTGTTGAGATTTTGTGATTGTACAAGGTTTGCAATTAATTCTCTATGTACAATACAATTCATATAGACTCCAGCTTCTCAGATGAAATGGCATTTTGCTGATTTACTGGAAAACATATTGCTAGAAATTTTATTTAATACATAATGTTTTATCACTGAATAAAACCATTCTTGTATTTTGGATCTTGGCACTTGGGAGATTGTAGAAGGTGCTATATAAATGCAAACTATGCTTGCTTTTTAGATGGTAGTCAGTACAATATGTTCCACATTAGCAAACTACATGGTGAAGAAAAGTTGGCAGGTTCACACTTGTGATTACACAATATGCTGACAGTATTGCACAAACCAGAGGGGAGAATTGCTGAGAAGGAACCAACTGTTTTGCTTCAGGTTATGAGAAATGATTAGAGCAGCTCACTGTGAGCCCATTCTCTATTCTGCTATTCCCTGTTTATTAGCAAAGGTCTGAGACTACTGTCTTAACATGGAAAAGAAGCACCGTCTTGGTAATTGTCAAAATAGAGGAAGATGAGTCATTCTTCAAAGTAAGAGTGATAATTAATTTTGATGTACATTCTTGATTGTGTTCTTCTGTGCTCACAATTCTTCTCTCAATTTTTGGCCAAGGTTTTCTGTCAACATTTCCCAATCGAGTTACTTATATCAAGGGAGTTAATGTAATTACAGTCTCTGGCCACTTAGTGGCTCTATGCAACAGGTGCATGGAACCAACTTGTATATGTTTTAAAAATGATATTTGTCACCTGATGGCAGATAGTATCACAGATCATTTACTTTCAAAATGCAATTCGCACATCACAATGGATTATTTTTCTGCTTGTGTTTCTTCTACCATGTACATTCTTTCACAACTTTATGTAAAGTACAACAAAAACCTTAAAAAGGAAAATATTTGGACAGGATTTCAAACTCACTTATTTAAAAATTTCAGTTTTCTAAACTAGTTCACAAGTTCGGTTTCAGCACCAAAAAAAGTAGTTTTTGAACAGAGGAGGGGAGACACTTTTCCAAGAAAGGCAACTTGCATCAAGAGGAAAAATCTGCAATTTACTTCCCTTGTGGTGCCTTTATCCTTCTGCTCACAGTCATAGAGTCCTACAGCTCAGAAACAGACCCTTCAGTCCAACCAGTTCATGCTGACCATAATCCCAAAGTAAACTCGTCCCACCGGCCTGAGCTTGACCCATTTCCCTCCAAACATTTCTTATTCATATACTTATCCAAATGTCTTTTAAACATTGTATCTGTACCCACGTCTACTATTTCCTCTGGAATTTAATTCCACACACAAACCACTCTCTGTGTAGAAAAAAATGCCCCCATATCTTTTTTAAATCTTTCTCCTCTCACCTTAAAAATATGAGTCAGAAGTGGGTATGTAGATTCTGAAGATTAGAGTCAAGATTAGAGTGTACTGGAAAAGCACAACAGGTCAGGCAGCATCCAAGGAGCAGGAAAATCGACATTTCGGACAAAAGCCCTTCATCAGGAATTCCAGCACCACTCTAATCTTGACCTTAGAAATCTGACCCTAATCTTGAAATCACTCACCCAAGGGAAAAGACACCTACCATTCACCTTCTCCATACCCCTCATGATTTTATAAACCTCTGTAAGGTCACCCCTCAACCTCCTATGCTTCAGTGAAAACATTCCCAGCGTCTCTCGATACCTCAAACCCTTCATTCCTGGCAACATCCTGGTAAATCTCTTTTGAACAATCTCCAGCTTAATAATGCTTCCTACAACAAGATGAGCTTTGCTACAAAGCATATTTAGTTTGCAGTACCTCTTCAATCCATTCTCAGGACTGTTCATCAAAATACCAAAAATCAGCTAATGATTTTAACCTAAAGTTTAAAAAATATAGGTTTGTGTCCCATATGACAATGCATTCCCAGACCATATGTGGAAATGTAGATCCCTCTACTGCCTGTGATTTCTTTGCAGTTGCAAGTGTATGTACTTTAAGGTACAGGGAAGAAAATGGAGATGCAAAAGATTAACTCAAAGAAATTCAGTGTGAGGAAGACTTACCTCACAAGTGCAGGATCAAACCTAGATTGAGGATTTATCAAAAAGGAAATTTCAAAAGCTCTGACAAAAAATAAATATTGAAGCATCTTGCAACGCAGTTCTGAAGAAATGATTTAATTCAAAATTACAGCCCTATTTCTCTCTCCATAGATGCTGTCAGACCTCCTGAGTATAACCAGCACTTTCTGTTTTTGCTTCAGATTCCCAACACCTACAGTTTCTTGCAATCCAGTCTCCTCTCATTGCTGGGATCAATAATCACTGTACCTCTGCCATTCAAGAAGCAGGACAGTTTGGGTGTCTTACTAAATATTATTAAATGCAGACACTAACAAAATCACAAATATTAGTCACTAATGTTGCTGGATAAAAACATATTTGTTCTAGTGTTACTCTGAATGTGTGATAGTGCAATAACAACCAGTTAATTACCTCCTAGAGTCATCAGGCCTTACTGACAATTCAAAGACACACATTCTCTGATATAAACATGAGAGGTATTTTGCAGAAAGATAGTTTTGTCATTAGTTGCATACTGTGTAGACCAGCTTCAGTTAAGCAAATTCCCATGGTAACTGTAGCTATAAGAATGTGAGCACGTTGCAAAATTCCCAGCAGGATATCACATGCTGCATGTTTACTCTAATTAAAGCAATTAGAATAATTCCAGCATGATTCCTGAATGTTTCAAAAATATTTTTAATGTGGACTATGTTCACAACAGCCGAAAACATACTGGTGATAATGCATCAAAATTTGGGCCACAGAGTTGGACATTGTTACTTCCAGCAATTCACAATCAGTGTGTATGCAAGGCTCCCAGCTTAACCTATCCCATACTATTTGCTCCCTTTTGTGGCCTCAGACCCAACACACTTACTGATTCATGCCCAATTCATTTCAAACTACATCTAATGACTGACCATGCATTTTTTGCTAAACTGGCTCATGAATTCAGGCAATTTTCATCATGTTTTGACAGGGTTAGGTCTTGTGAACTTAAAACCTTGCTGCAAAAATATCTGACTTGCTACAACCTCTGAGTTAAATAGGAATGTTATGATATTATGAAATGTCTCTGATTGATCTTGCTTAACAAGGTAGACATTGCTTGTTAAATATATACTGAACACTGAATGGCCTAAGTTTTTCACATCAAAACAAATTGGTGGGAGGAACAAGTTCTGTGGGAACTCATTATAAAAAAATTACAAACTGGCTTAAAATATGAGATTGAAAAGAGGTAATTACAATGCAGAAACATCTCAGCTACCCACATCAAAATTGCATGGAAAAGACTATAGGGACATATGAACAGCAAAATACATTATAACTTCAATAATCTGGAAACAGTATTCTAGAGATCTCAGGAAATCTATCAGAAGGAATGATATTTAGAGCACAGTGTTTCTGTCATTGAAACTCCTTACCGCAACAGAGGATGGTTCCTACAGTATAGGAAGATATCAACTTCAATTCACCAATCACCTTCAAAACCCACTCCCTCAACCACTGTAGTAGCAGTGCATGCCATCTACAAGATGCACTGCAGCAACTCACCAGGGTTTCTTTGAAAGCATCTTAAAAACCCATGACCTCTCTATCACCTAGAAGGCCAAGGGCAGCAGATACATGGGAACACCACCACATACAAGTTCCGCTCCAAGTTTCAGAGTATCCTGACTTGTAAGTAATGTTATTGTTCCTTCACTATCACTGAATTAAAATTTTCAAACTTCAATACTGTGCACCTATCCCCGCTTTGGGCTATACTGGTTCAAGAAAGCAATTCACCAGCACCTTCTCAAGGGCAATTATCGATTAGCAATATGTGCTGGCCTATCCAATGGAACCCAATGTGCCATGAATGAATAAACAAAGAGTCCCAGAATAGTAAAGACACAAAGTTGAGTGTGTCAGTTTATCAATATGGAATAGTATCTGGTTGACACCTGTTTGTCCAGCATTGCTGCCTGACCTGCTATTTCCAGCTTATTCTGTTTTACTTTAGTGGGTTGTCTTATGAGGAAACATTGGACAGGCAAAACATATTTCCACTGGAGTTTAGAAGGGTAAGAGATGATGATTGAAATACATAAGATCCTGAGGGGTCTCGTCAGGGCAAGAGTACATCCTCTTATGAAAGTCTAGTACTCGGAGTCACTGTTTAATAATCAGCGATCACCAATTTAAAACAAAGATGGGCCAAAGGCTTCTTTCCTTTCACAGGATTGCTTGCATTCCAAACACTCTTCCTGAAAAGGAGGAGCTCCTGAAAATTTTTTCACGTAAAGGTAGATAGGTTCTTGTTAAGCAACAGTTGAAAAATTATCAGATATCATGGTGGATTGCCCACCAGGAATCTCACATGAAAAATCACTTTGCCAAAAAATGGGAAGATTCGGCCCCATTTTCTGTACAGAGGAACCTCGATTATCCGACATTCGGTTAACTGAATTTTGGGTTATCTGAACAAGATCGCAAGGTCCCGATGCGTGGCTAACTATGTCATCCGGCACTCAGTTGTCTGACATTTGATTAACTGACCAAAATACTCACCACCTGTGTCCTTCAGATAATCAAGGTTCCTTTGTATATGTTGGTGTCAAGCAGCAACATGCAGATGTCCTGACAAGAGAGTGAAGGTTAAGGAGGAGAAGAGGAGAAACTTGGAAGAATACAGTTTCCCCTTTAAAAAAATGCATGTATGAAGAATTATCCCTGTGAGAGCTATAGGTCTATTGGCCTAACATCTATCACTAGGAAAATGCTAGCGTCCATTATTGAGCTTTAGGAAAAGGTTAACACAATCAAGCAGAGACAATGTGAAAGAGAAATTGTGTTTGACAAATTTGCTAGAGTTCTTTGAGGATATAACAAGTAGAGTTGATAAAGGGGAACTGGTCAATGCAGTTTATTTCAATTTCTGAAAGATATTCTTGAAGGTGTCACATAAAAGGTTTTTAAAGAGAGAGGAGCTCAGTGTATTAGGTCAACGCATTAGCAAGGATAGAGAATTAATTGACACACACAAGACAGAGAGTTAGGATTAATGGCACTTTTTTAGGTTGGAAATCCATAAATAAGTGAGTACCTCAAGGATCGGTCCTAGAGTTTGTTTATTAATGTCTAAATTAATGACTGAGGGGGGGGAGCAGAGTGTAATGCATCAAAATTTACTGATGTTACAAAAAAAGGTAGAAGGGTATGTGGTGCTGAGGACATTAGGTATCTGCTGTGGGATACAGATAGGTTGAGCAAGTGGGCAAAAGCTTGGCAGATGGAGTTTAATGTAGGAAAGTGTGAGGCCATGCATTTTGATGGGAAAATTCAAAGGCAGACAACTATTGAAAAGAGAGAGACGCCAAAACATGCAACACAGAGGGATCTGGATGTTCTTGTCTATGAAACACAGCAAGCTAGCATGCAGGCGCAGCAAGTAACTAAGAAGGTAAATGAAGAGTAGATATTGAGGAGATATTGCAGTTAGGGGAAGAATCACAAACTATGGGACAGATGTGCAAGATGGCAATACATTCATTTAAAACAGATATGTGAAGGAATTCTTTCTCTCAGAGGCAGTGAATGTTAGAAATTCTCTACCCTGGCGAGCTATGGAGGTTAGATCACTGAAAGCATTTAAGGAGAAGATAGGTAAGAATTTTGAAGGCTTAGAGGGCTGTGAGGCACTGGCAAGAAAGAACAGCTGAGGCTTAATGCTGATCAATCATGAGGCTTGAGGTAAGCTTGAAAGCCTAAATTATATTATATTATTGATGCAAATCAGGAAGTTTTGGGGCCAGCTGTGAAGTTTGGTGACAGAAAGCAGCAGTAACTGTTGTTGTATTATAAAAAAAACTGAATGTGCTGAAGTGTTTTTTTTAAGTGAATGCAGAATCCTACTGCATTTTGTACTGAAACACTGGCATGCTGTTTACTCACAAAATAATCAGAGGAGTGTTTGTTATCAGCACATTGAGATTAAATATATTAAACTCTATAAGTTTTGATCAACAGACACTTGGCAAATCGTCCTGCAAAGAAGAGTTGATTTATTTCAAAATAACTCCCCGAATAAGTCATTTTCAACTATTTCTTTGTAGATTTGAGTAATAGATTTTATACTCAAAACACAGTTTGAGCAGTGAAAGATCAGAAACAGAATGGGTCAAGTAAATGTTCCCTAATTACTATGGCAACAAATTACTTTGATCACAATATCAAATCACTGTCTCCTATCCTGGGGATTAATTTCTCTTTCCTGAGCATGACTATCCTTCCAGCCTGAATTAATATGGTGGATATCTATCTCTTAAGATGAAGACTAATCAAGTCCACTTTCTCATTTAGACAGTTCTAGAGTTATTGAGTCATACAGCACAGAAATAGACCCTTCGGTCCAACCCGTCCATGTCAACCAGGTTTCCCAAACTAAACAAGTCCCATTTGCCTGCATTTGGCTGAAGTATCTCTAAACCTTGCCTATTCATGTATCTGGCCAAATGTCTTTTAAATGTTGGAACTGTACCTGTCTCTACCACTTTATCTGGCAGTTCATTCCATATATGAGCTGAAAATGTGTTGCTGGAAAAGCGCAGCAGGTCTGGCAGCATCCAGGGAACAGGAGAATCAACGTTTCGGGCATAAGCCCTTCTTCAGGAATCCTTTTCCAGCAACACATTTTCAGCTCTGATCTCCAGCATCTGCAGACCTCACTTTCTCCCCATTCCATATATGAACCAGCCTCTGTGTGAATTATTTGAGGTAAAGTAAATTTACTTAATTTCCCTTTCAACTTGATGTTAAATGATTAAATCACCTTTTTCCAATAAAGAGTACATGGATTTTCTCAAGTGTCTAGGCCAGCCATCCTTCAATCAGCATCAAAGATGATTGATTATTTGGCTCAATGCAATTTGAGAGATGTTAATGTGCATAAGTTTCCCCACAAATTGGCTGCTAGGTTTCCCCACAACACAACAGTGCTTATAATTAATTGCCCATAAAACATTTTACAAACATTGAAATTAGGAGTCTGTTTGGCTCCTCGAGCCCTCACCTTGAATAAAATTGTGACTAATCCATTTGTATTTCGAATTCCACATTTCCATCTACTCCGATAACCTTTGATTCCATTATCTAACAACAATTTAACTACCTTCACCTTAAAAATATTCAATTATCTCATCTCCACTGACATCTGAGGAAGTGTTTCAAAGTGGCACAACCTTCTGAGAGAAAAAACGCTCCCACCTCTGTCCTAAAAGGCAACTCCTAAGTTTAAAATGGACTAACCCACAAGAGGAAGCATCATTTCCACATCCATGTTGTCAGGACCATTCCAGATCTTGGGTATTTTGATCACATCACCCTTCACTCTTTCTAAACTCCAGTAAAAATGAGCACAGTCTGTCCAATCTTTTCTTAGAAGACAACCCACTTATTCAGGTATCGATTTTATAAACTTCTTCTGATTTGCCTTCAACACACTTGTATGCTTCCGTAAACGGAGACTAACACTGCACAAGTATTCGCAATGTGGTTTCATCGATGCCCTAAGTTTTGAGATATTCTGAGACCATGAAAGGTGCTGTATAAATGCAAATGCTTGCAAAATGTTGAGGTCCTTCTCAGTGGAGAAAGCAATTTTGTTTCTCTATCTGATTGGATGGAGGTTGACACATCAATAGTGTAAATATAGCGTTATATACTGCAATTTTCTATAAATCATAATTCACTAATTTTTTTTCAGCGACTGGTTCAGAAATTATTTCATTTGGGATTTACTACACACATGACTGAAGCAGTCCTTTCTTGGTATTGGTTTGCTTTTGTCTTATACTTTCATTCTTCCATGTCAGTGTTTATAGTAGTTAAGTATCTTCAAAAAGTTATACTCAAATTAATATAAAATGCATATCATAAAAAAAATTCAGCTTTTACAAGTGACAAGCATACTACCTGACTAGAAGGTAGGCAACTTCACTTAAAGTGTATTTGTCGTCATTAACAAAAAACTGTTAGGCAAAATCTTCATTTCCAGGAACAGAAAACTCATGAATGCCCTCTTCCAAGTGTTATGTGCAGCTGAAATGCATATGGCTATAATTTACACTGTAGAATTGAGAGACAATCACTAAGAATCTGTTTGCCAAAACCTTTCTGGAGGATAGAAGCTTTTCAACACAAATCTATACCATGTACAGGTCAGATCATAGCCTCAATAATGGGGGTGGGGTGGGGGGGAGCGGGGTGGGTGGGAGGGGTGGATTCCAATCATCTATCATACAATTAACATCCTTGGAATGGATCAAAAGCTTTCTTGTAGGCTGTTCATACTGTAAATACCAGAAACACATGGCTATGGCTAACAGATTTTAACAATGTTATAGTCTCAAGAAGTTACTTGGTTTGTTTTGATTCCCTTTCCCAAAGCTAATTTTCCACGGAGAATTCTATCTTTGAATACAGAACAATGGTAGGAAAATTCATGACAACAGTGTATTTTTTGGGCAGAATAATGCTGTTTGCAGTGAAGTGGAACTATGAACACCAACATTACCTGGTTTGTTACATGGGGCAATAACTTACCTGGATTGTCCACTGAAGAAAAGAAAGCCTTTGTATCATTAACTTCTAATGACTGCATGAGATACTTGAAAATTGGGGCACATAACATTACAGAGATGAACATGCAGCTCAGATATGGCCGTGGGAGAAGTGAGTTCCAGTACCTGGCGGCAATAAGTGGGGGGACAGGGGCTGTAGCTTTAAGATGGTCTCCAGAAAGGTGTTCTAAATGTTGTCTGTTCCTGTGACTCCAGAGAAAGCTACAAAATCAATTATTGATAACAAACTTAGAAAGATGACTGACCTCTCAGAACTTGTGATTAAGTTTTCCAAGAGAGGAATCTTGAGTAGCCCTTTGTTTAGTTCAATATTTAGTTGGAGCCAAACAATTATGTACAATGCAATCCTTTACAAAATATAAGTAATGGAGGTACACCAATCAGTATGACATTTGATTTTCTGGATGATGTTATGATGAATCCAATATCTGTTCAATCTTCTGCTGAATGTGAATGTTGTGAGGATGTTCAATGCTGGTTTAGGTATTATCTTTCAAATGTAACACTGCATTACCTTTAAAGCTGCCAATAGCATCAAATTTGTCTGGGCACGTGTTAATCAGGTGATGGATGGGCTCAATATTACAGCCTGGAATCTTTGGTATTTCAACTGACAGGTTTCTTATCTTATGGATCTTAAAAGAAGTAGATCCATGCATACAGAGAGACCAGAAATGGAAGGTCTTGATATATCAACAATCTACATAATTTCTGATGTCCATAACAAGGCTCTGCATTGACAATGAAGACAATCCAAGGCTTTCAGACCTGTTGAAAGCAGTTATTTTACCTGGATGGGGATTGTATCATATTGAACATGTTTCATGAGTATATCTTGTTGGATGGGTGTAGAAATGATATTCACACTTGCACTAGTGTCAGTCTTGGCTTTTAGTGCATGTTGACCATTATTTTTGAGGTGTATTATCACATTAATGGAGGTAAAAGCTTCAACTTTTCTGGTGATATATTTGCAGTATGTCAAATGTACTGTTTGACTGATGTCTATACACTGTGATGTTGTGGGTACCTCTTAGACTTTATTGACATGGTTGCGTGCCAGAGATGGAATTTTGGAAATGACCTTGACACTGTTCTTCCTCACATGATGCATTGTCTTGCACTTTGGATTTCTCTGGGCAATTGGATTGCTTGAACATTTAAGCCTCATGTACTCTTCTGGAACATAGCTTACATACATTACAAAATGCTTGACACTGTCTTGGTGGGTGAGACAAGCCACATTTTGTACAAGAGCTGGATGTTTCATGGAACCTGTTGACTGTTGCAATCATTATGGCACCAAAAACCTAAAGATGTTGCTGACAAAGGTACAATTGCTTCAAACTTTCACTCTTTCTTCAAACAGTGTATCAATGGTATGCTCTTTGGATTTGTCGAGAAGGTCTTTCTGAAGGATTTAATGGGACTAGGGATAAAAAACAATTCTGTGATCCTTTAACCTTTGGTGAAATCATTTTCCATAAGTTTATGTCAACACTTGCCTATAAATTGGTTGATTGATTCATCTGGCTGTAGTTGGTATAACACAAACTCAAAATTGTGCCTCCTGAAGTGGATTTGAACTTTAAGCTGCTCTTTTAATACCTGGAATATTTTGTCAGGACCTTTGCAGTTAACATTAGAAATACTCAAGGATTTGACTCTGAATTGTTAATTTCCAAATGTAATGAAGATTTTGACTGTGTGTCTTTCCTCACCAATGAGTTTGTTTTAGAGAAAGCTAAATGTACAAAAATGGTGAGTAAGAGCAATTACCAGGAGATTTTCTGTTATGTCTTTACACAGACATGAGAGAGAGAGAGAGAGAGAGAGAGAGAGATTCAGGTACTTTTCCTTTGCAGTCCAGAAGTTTCTTCTACATCAAAGATTATAGTCTCTTGCTCAAGAACCAACCAACTACAAGGAGCATTCTTGATCCACATAACAATATTGATTGAAAAACCAATCTATTTCTGGAAAGAAAAATACTACCCTTTACACACTGATACACAGTGCTGATGTATCTAGCCTCTTTCTCCACTAGTTGATTAAGACAGCATTGTTGGTACAGCTCACATTGAGTTCTAACAACTCATTTTTTCAAAATACAACATTTTCTTCCTCAATTTCTGTGAAATAAAGTAATATTGTCCTATTTTGATTAGTCTGCAGTCTGAAAAGTGTGGTCTTTACAAATTGAGCTTCTGTTTTGCTTTTTGAGCCTTTTCCAAGGGGTAAGATGGAGGAATTGGCTGATACCCAGATACAGGTAGGGTCTTTTTAATGTACAAAACTGTTTTGGACAGTAGTTTAATGTATGACTATTTGATAAGTTAGAGCTGATGTTCAGCGCCTGTTAAAAAGTTATTTCTTAAATCAGATCCATTGTTGCCCCTGAGTTATTCTTAAAGAGGGAGAGATAAAGTACAGTACTTACGAATCTTTCTAGCTTCAGTATAAGTTTGTAGCACATTAGTCTTGGTTCTTAGCCATAACTTTAGCACTAAACTAATTGATGAGAAAGGTTTGCTAAACTGTCACTGCTTCTTTTACCTTTGGAGCCTTTAAAATGAATTGCTGCTGCTAACAAGTGTCACTGGTAGCCTATAGTACCAACTTGCAGCCAGTATGATGGTTTCTTTGATCAAATACTACTGCCAGAATGCTATGGTTTGAATATTGTCCAATTTGTTAATTCACTTAACATATACAATAAAAATTGCGTTCTTGGGGAGACAGATGTCTTCAAATGTATTAATGACATTAACTTTTGCTGTTCTATAATATCGCAAACTTTTATATAGCCGGGTTCTGTGCTTACTGATGTTACTGTACCCATGCACTATACTGATGCCATTGCACTGTGAAAATGGCTGATGATGAGGCAGGTACATTAATACCACAATCTCACATGTCAGGATGTCATGCAACTGTTTTAAAGATGCACTGCTTCCCTTGCCTGGAATTTATGCAACAGCACAGCATACAGCAGGAGTGTAAAATTACACGTTCATTGATTTGAAACTGAATAACAGAAACCGAATTTGTTTCTCTTTTCATTGGTAGCTGGTTCAGAATTATACTATAAACAAATAAAATATTTGAAGACTTTTATTGACTGAGTCCAGCATGTGATTTGTAATTTCTGATTTTACCTATAGGTGGTGTGGAGCAACTATACTTGGATGCCTTTTGACTCGAGTCTTCCAGAAGTGCTCTCCTGTGAAGTGTCTAACCAATTTTCTGTAATTTGCTGTCCTCTTGAAATACTTGAAATATCAAATTATCATAAAACACACTGTTGTATAAAAACTAATTAATTAAAGAAATAATTTTCTATTGAACCATCTGAAGAACTTTGCTTTCACTGAAATATGCTGGAATCATAGGTAATCCATTAAGGGATCAGCATTTTCAATCATATACATGGGTATCAACTGCAGGATTGGGCACTTATATGTGTAAAAGAAGAAGGTTTCCATAGAAACTAATGGAGGAAAATTGGAGATTTCAAATAATGCATGCATATGCTTCCTTAGTAAAGAGATTCAAACTGGACAGAATACTTCAGATGAAGTCTTACCAGAGTCCTGTGAAACAAGAAGACCTTACCTTTGTTTTCCAATATAAGCTAATGTGCCAATTGCCTTCCTAATCATTTACTGTACCTAAACATTAGCTTTTTTGTGAATCTTGTGCAAGGACACCCAAATATCTCTGTATACAAATATTTACTAGTCTCCCACCTTAAAAAATTATTCTGTTCTCTATCTTTCCACTAAGCTCAATAATTTCTGATTTCCCCACATTTATATTTTACCACCAACTCTTTGTCAAATCATGTAACCTGCCTTTATTCCTTTACGAACACTATGCACCATTTTCATAGCTTACTTGCCCACCTAGATTATTTAAAATTCTGTAAACAAAAAGCAACCATAAAATTTCATATTGGTTCAAAATGTGATTTTGAGAAGAAAACTTACAGTATTCATGCAGTTTGGCTGTAGATGAATCCAAACTTGCTATAGGGATGCCTTTTAGGTGGATATGGTTATGTTTTCTGCCTACATCACGTTGCCAATTCTTTCTTTGGCATGATGTGACTTATTTCTCACCTCACTTTTATCTTAAGCTACCAAAATGTTCTCTAACTGTGTAATACCTACAACTCTTTAATGAACGAGCCTATCGTTTTTTTTTGTTAACCAATTTTGTACACATGATTATTACCGTTGATGTTTATCTACGAATAAGCACACATGGACAGAAAATCTAAGTCCTACATCAGTGTGGTTGACTCTTAACCACATATAGTTGTGAGACCAACTGAGGATAGGAAGTGCCATATCCTAAAATTAAATAAATGTGATTGATACCGATGCAAAACTGCTTTGCTTTGACTATATCAACTGTAACATAGATTTGCACTAACAGATACCAATGTTCCAATAGTTAACTAACAAAAAGATATATCAACATCAAAGCTTATTATTGATATTGGAAGGAATAAACACATAAAATGGATGAATCTATTTTCATTTACTGAGTATGTATCACACACCTGAGCACATTTGTTTTGGTTTATAGTGATATCATTTGAAGTCTTTCAATTCTGTCACATCAGCTTATCACATTTTAAGGAGCAACTATTTTCAATATTGTATCTACAACATTCAGTATATCACAGCGATTTCAGTGCTGTTTATGATAAATGATATTGTTTGTTCCTATGAAACATCTGAACACTGTCGGCGGTGCAAAGTGGTTTTGTAAAACCTCAATTGTATTTAATCTAGGATGTGAAGATAAACAAAAGAATTGCCCAATTAACTTCAAACATAAATTAATTAAGGTTTTATCACTTGGTTACATTTTCCAATGAACTAATCACATCTGGTGCATTTGAGAAACTAAAATCTTTTTCTCTAAATTGTTGCAATTTTAATCAGCATTCTAAATACATGCTTTGTAAAAATCAATAAAATACATATGTTATGATTATTGAGATGCAGCCCCAGGATGATCATGATTATACTGCAAATCTAAAACTCATTCATGGTAATCCTTGGAGGAATATCAGAAGCATTAATAATTGCTCAAAGTATGCCTATTCTATACCCCAAACAATGAGAATCATACATAGTTAAAGAATGCCATTGAGAGCTAAGTTAGATGTTGAGGAATTGATTTTTAATTTTTGCCAAGTTCTATTAAATTATATTAATTTAACAATTTGTTCACAGTAATGCAATAAGTAGATGCATACTTCATTTCACTGCTGTAATACTAAGAAAGTATAAGTAAAAGGGATTATTCAGGCAGTAGTGAGCAAAATATAGTGAGCTTAAAGATAATGATAGTGAAGGACAGAAGTAAGGTGGTAACCAGGTTAATAATTGTGGGACAGGTGATTTTTATTGGCTGCAAATAGATATTGGGAAATATTATGGATTACAATATTAGCAAACAATATGCAGAACAACAATGAAAAATATGTGAAATAGTGTCCAAAGAATGTAGGAAAATTAAATTCTACAAAAATGAAAGAGAAGTCTAAACACTATGAGAAAATCTATGCATAAGGGAAAAAAATGAGGGGTAGGAAAGAGGCAGAGATTAAATATGGAGACAGTAGATGAGATAGAAGGAAGTTAACCAAAAAAAGCATTAGGAAGGCAAAGAGGGACCACAAAATGAAATTAGCAAAGAAGAAATATTGAATTGAAGTTATTGTCACGTGTACCAAGCAATACAGGCAGATCACAGAGTTAAATACCATAGATAAGTGAATAATAGGTAAGCAGTGGCAAAAACCATAACACAGGTGCAGGTGAATGATAAGAGTTTGTGAGTCCATTCAGTATTCTAACAACAGTAGGGTAGAAATTATTTTGAAACCAGCTGGTGCATGTGTTCAGGCTTCTGTACCTTCTCCCCGATGGTAGAGGTTGTAGAAAAACATTGCCAGGGTGGAATGGATCTTTGAGAGTGCTGGTGGCCTTTCCTTGACAGCGGGCCTGGTAGATGGATTCTATAGATGGGAGGTTGGCCTTTGTGATTGTCCGGGCTGAGTTCACCACTCTCTGTAACCATCTCTGATTTTGAATGGTACAGTTGCCATACCAGGTAGTGATACATCCAGAAAATGTTCTACAGATGCATTAATAAAATAAAGGAAGGCTGTAATGGAAATAAAACCAACTAACTAGACAGGAGAGTACCAGTGATGACAATAAGGGGCATAATATTAAATAATCCTCTTAAGTGGGCATTTACTGGGAAGATTGAAAATATGGAACTGATATTGACCGATGAGATCAACAATGAAATATATCCAATAAGATTTTAAACTAATCAAGTTCAAAGAAGATAAAAGCTTTTGTCCAAAATGATGCCACGTACAGTACATAATTGAAAAGAATCCTGGTAAGAGAGACTAGGGGCATTATTACACGTATTTAATAATTCGTTTAAAAAAGTGAAATACAAGTGGACTGTCTGACAGCTAATGTAATTCCTATATATAAAAAAGGGGACAGAACATGCCGAAGGAATTATGGTTCAGTCAGCTTAATGTGGGATGTAGGAAACCTGTGCTAACTAAAGGAGAGAATAGAAGCATAACGAGAAATGAAAATATAATAGATAGTCAGCATGGATTTTAAAAAGAAACATCTTGTTAAGTTAATCTTATTTTCTTCTAAGGAGGTAATAGAGGGTAAATATTGTGATAGATGTAGTTTAGACCATAAGACCATAAGATATAAGAGCAGAAATTAGGGCAATCAGCTCATCAAGTCTGCTCCACCATTCAATCATGGTTGATACGTTTCTCAACCCCATTCTCCCGCTTTCTCCCCAAACTCTTGATCCCTTTGATACTCAAGAACCTGTCTAACTCAGTCTTAAATATACTCAGTGACCTGCCTTCCACAGCCTCTGCTGCCATGAAGTCTGAACTTTAAAAAAAGTCTTCAAGATGGCACCTCAGTTTAGATGAATGATTAAGGAGAATGTGAAGACAGGGTAATAATGATAGAATGAATTGTTAGCTGGTTGCAAGACAAAAAACAGGTGATAGAAGTAAAGGGTAGTTATTCAAAGTGATGGAAATTGGGAAGTGGTGTATTCCATGAGGATCAATGCTGGGAAGTTGTGTTAACAGTTTAAACATTGGAATCACAAGCATCAGGATTTAGAACTACAATGGGAGATATTTGATATGGTTCCCCAAAAAGTGCAGGTAAACTAAATTCCACAAAAATTAGGTTTTCTATATTTTGGGGATTTATGTGGAAAAATTCCCTTTGTTAGCCCTGGTGAGTTTGCTCACACATTCTCTAGTGTGCACCTAATTAATGAGCGAACGAATGAATTCATGACATTAAACTAGCATCCTTGTTGCTGCTTTCATGTAATCTCGCATTCAGCAGAGGTGGAGGTACTCACCGATACACAGACCTTGATTGTTCATGCAATAGATGACCAGCTTTCCTTCTAATAGTGCTTAAACAAAACTGCGATTCATGAATTACCCTGAGCAGTCTACTATCATTGCTCAGTTTGGTCTGTGTGTAATTCTAGACCCAAGGCAACATGGTAAACACCACCTGAAATGACCTAGCAAACTGTTAAGTTCAGTATGGTTCACCACCAGTTCTCAAGGGTAACAGAGATGGATAATAAATTCTGGCATTGACAGACTTGCCAACTTTAAGGGATTGAAATGGTAATTGGATAAACAAATGGATGAAAACAGAATAGTATAGGTTAGACGAGCTTCAGATTGGTTTGTCAGGTCGGCGCAACATTGAGGGCTGAAGGGCTTGCACTGCGCTGTAAAGTTCCATGTTCTATGTTCTATGATATTCATATCCTGTGAATGAATGAAAATAATGTACCCTTGATTGATCAAGACGAAATCCCAAACAATGGTTTTAAGGTTTAAAGCTTTTACTTTGTATGACATGAAGGGGACATCTCAACATTCATTGCTTACTGTGTTAAAACTTTTATTTACCCCTAAACTTTCCATCTCACTCAGCTTTTCCTGTATGTTGACTACTATTTTGTATCAATCGGGTGTACTTGGTGATGTCATTACTTTATCATTCCAAAGGTATGAGGAACTTAGCTAACTATGAGTATAATGTGCTGTCGATTTTCATTCGATAAGTTTTTGCCTCCTTTCTTCAAAGAGTTGATTCACAGGTACAGGTTGCCTTTGGCACTTTGCCATTGAGTAACAAAGGACTTGCATTTCTATCATGCTTTTCAGGATGTCAGGGTGTTCCAAAGAGCATCACGGCCAATTTGATATTTTGGAAGTGTTGTCACTGTTGAAATGTATTAAGATTAGTTTCAAAGCTTATAAACAATTAAAGCTACCAATCCAAGTTCGATCCCTGAAAGTCAAACACAATTCAATTCTTACATATGGTCACTGAACAGAAATTAGGAGCAAGACATTCAATTGATCTATTTTAATGGCCAAATATTCACAACAAATTTGCTCATTAAACCAAAATAATATGGACACTTGAAGGCAACATTATCAAGATAATGTATTTAAATGTTGTAAATCTACTTAGTATCTTTGGATAAAATATAAAATTTAAGACAACAAATATTGGCACTCAACTAATAATTTAGATCCAGTATGGTACTTAATGACAGTATTAAGAAAGGGAGTGTTTGCATTAAAAACATATTTTGTTTTATACAGTACATTTAGAAAAAAAGTGTGATCGTAATTTCAATAACATCAGTTGTTTAAGCTGTACTTAAATCACAGAAACCAGAGGCATAATAAAATCAATGAGGTGTGCTCAGAGTTGATGAAAAGAATGCAAACATTTTTTTTTAAACATGAATGCCAGCTCATAAATAATTTGCACTGTGGAAAAGACTCTGACTGTGAAATCAAATGGTTGCTGCCTGGAATCTTAAGCAGCTTTGTAGTGCCTGAATGATGAGGGTGCCCAAACCCTAGACCAATACTACAGGTGCATTCACACAATCTTAGGTTGCAAAATGATTTTTATCGTGTGTCATACATGGCTCAGTTGAGAGCACCCACATCAGAATGCTGTGAGCTCAAGTCTCACTCTGGAAACCTAAGTTCTAATTTCTAGGCTGAAATCGCAATGTAGTACCAATGGAGTGTTGAAGGTGCACCTTTTGGATGAAATATTAATCCAAGACCCTGCCTGCCCTATCAGAAATCCCATGGCACCAATTTAAATCCCAATTTAAAGAAAACCGGAGGAATGTTGTTGTCCCAGCCAACAGTTGTCTCTTAACATCAGGAAGACTGATAACATTCCTAATGCTACAATGTTGATTGTGGGGCAAAATGTGCACAAATTGATGGTAGTATTTCTGCAATTGCATCTTATTCTAAAGTACATCATTAGCCATACATCACTTGGGTGTACCTTGACATTATGAAAGGTGTTATATAAATGGAAGCCTTTTTTCAAATACAATAATATACTTTATTCATAGAAAGTAATTTTTTTGTACGTGTACAGCTAATGAAGCTGTTCGGATCCATACTCTCTTTACTTACAGAGAACAAATTAAGCCTTGATGTTTACCATTCTCTATTTTTATAATCAACCTCTTGGCATTTAGCTGAGGTATCAGCCAGGCCTAATTACTGAATGAACTCTGTTAATCTTTGGCAGAGGGACCTTGCATAGTTGTCTTTCCCCACTGCGCCTTGGCAGCAGCTGACTCAGGCTTTAGTGCATCCCTCCGCATGTAGTCCGCATGCTCTGGGATCAGTGATCCACTCCGACCAAACCTGTGCTATACAGCGTGGGACGATCTCTGAGAGTCTCACGCTCCTCAGGGATATGATCGCCTACATACAGGACAGGAGGGTGGAGGCTTGCGTCATCAGCCTGGACCAGGAGAAGGCCTTTGACAGGATATCGCACACCTACATGTGGGACACACTCTCACTAAGGATCTTCTGCGTCACATTGAGGCAGAAGCTAAAGATTTCTTTTTGAAGTTAGTTATGGTAATGTACTTACATTGTGCAGGGTTATGAATGATACAATAGAGAATTAAGTATCATTATGTGATATGCTATTCAGACACATCATCACAGTAAGTGCTGCAATGTCACATGATTGTGTGCAAACTTATGGCAAGCCAAAAACATAAAGATGTTTTTTTAAATAAAATTAATGTTTTTCTCTCCTCAACAGACATTGTAAATTTTATTAAGCAACACAACATTAGTTGGTGGTGGCAAGTGAAATGACAATCATGGAATAGCTTCTGTCATTTGGAAAAACTTTGAGCCGGTCGTAGATCCAATCAGCCAGAAATGTGGCTGAACTGGCACCAAGCATTTACAAAGTATTGCGGTGTATCTAGCCTCACAGCAGAGCCAAGCAGTGAGCAGAGCTGGACTCTTTTATATGCAATGGGAGCTTCGTCAAGGGTTCAATGAACAAAAACGTTATATACTGGGCTGTAATAAAAGCCGTCAATTCCTACGTCAATCTGCATAACATTCTCATTGTCAATCAGAATAAATTTAATAAGTGAACGCAGCAATGGGGGAAAATATTGTTATTTTTTATCAATGATCTGTACAGAGAACTGAGCATAAAAGCAAATCTAATCAGAAACAGAACAGTTGTTTGTGCCTTAGTTGAAGCATTATCTGACCACTTGAAGTTGAGGGCATTAACAATATAATAAACCACAATAAACTGAGCAGCAAATCTGAAATAAAATTGCTTGGAAAACCATGTCCAAACAAACAGTAGACTCAAATGGAATATGTTATGAGCATATGTGTATGGTCACAGCATCCCTTCCTTGCATTGTCTTTTTGCCCTTAGCACTCCACATCCCCCCACACTACCCCCCCCCCCCCCATCCCCCACACCCTGAAATGTTGGTACCTGGTGTCCAACATAAAGTGGAGAGCTGAGCCCACCTGCTCCGGTTTTCTTGTTGAGTTTTCCAAACAAACTGCTTCTTTGGTGAGTTTGGCAAGGTGGAAGACTGAATATTAATGAAGTGAACTGGGCTCTGAACAAAGCCTTTAACATTCAATAATCACCGTCAATTTGCAAGTCACCAGTAGCTAGCATGAGTCTTGCCATGCTGCTGGTCAAAATGCTAAAATATGGGACGGGTTGCTCACAATGTCAAGATGGGTCTTGTTCACTTGTCACCTGATTCTGTGCACATCTCGCCAAAATCTATTTCACTCAGACCCCTATAAATCTCTGCCCAAACTTTCTCTTTGGAATTCTTGAGTTATGGCGGTGAAACGTGTTTCTTGAGGAGTGGCAAAGCTTTCGGGTAATGATTTTCCAGTGAGAAATAGTTTTTCCAAGTTATTTTTTCACTGGTGCTGATTTCTGAGATTGAGAGAAGAGGGAGATGGAGGGAGGGAAGAACTTTCAGCATCCTTGGTGTTATCAGTCCATTCTGCTTTCTCTCTTCTTTGTTGTTGAATTCCTTTGCAGATTCAGATGCCTGTGTCTTTGTTTCATTTCAAGCTGAATAACTGAGGCACATCAATCAAAGTTTGAGTTTATTCTGCAAGTGTGAGTGAATGAGAGATGTGAATTTCTCGTCACTTCACTGGTTAAATTGGTGATCAAGAGGTAACCAGTTTCATATATTCCACATGGGGTTTCTGAGCTTGTCAAATAATCATGGCAACCATTTCTTGTCGGTAGAGGCATAGATCGTCTCAGGTATAAAGTCAAGGTAAGTGGGTAAGGGATTAGGGTGGGTAGCAAGAGGCATGGCAAATAGGGTGGCAGGGTGGGTAAGTGGGTAGATGGGTTGGGGCTAGTTATTGCAGATTGGTGTGTTGGGAGGATGCCAGGGAAGTCTGATTGTATCATAGGGGCAGCACGGTGGCACAGTGGTTAGCACTGCTGCCTCACAGCACCAGAGACCCGGGTTCAATTCCCACCTCAGGCGACTGACTGTGTGGAATTTGCACATTCTCCCCGTGTTTGCATGGGTTTCCTCCAGGTGCTCTGGTTTCCTCCCACAGTTCAAAACCTAATGCGCAGGTTAGGTGAATTGGCCATGCTAAATTGCCCGTAGTGTTAGGTGAAGGGATAAATGTAGGGGAATGTTTCTGGGTGGGTTGAGCTTCGGCAGGTCGGTGTGGACTTGTTGGGCCGAAGGGCCTGTTTCCACACTGTATTTGTATCTGGGTTGGTTCAGGATGGTCCCAGAGCACTATAAATATCTGCATTGTGCGTGGTGACCTTAGGTGTCTGTAAAAGGTTGAGACAGGGTTGGGGAGGTGTTGGGGTGGAGGTGTTGATGTCAGGGTAAGTGCTTGATGGGTCAGTTTTATAGTTAACTAAGAGTTAGAGTAAGTATTAATCCCTCAAATAATTTCCTGTGTAACTATTAAGGCAAGTGAGTCAGAACCCTCCAAGTCCTTGATTCAAACTCAGAATTCGGAACTTTTTCAGAGGTTTGCAGACATCAGGTAAATGGCCATCAGACATTCAATCTTCCCAAGTACTTTGTGTCACAAAACTTTCAGAAGTTACATTTAATTGGGATTCAAAATGTGTCTTCAAAAAACTTTCAGAATTTCTGGAGTCAATTTTGTTTTCATTCTTTGGAGACATTCAGAATGGACCATACTTTGACACATAATTTCTTCCTAACAATGATTAAATTCTTGCAGCTCATAACTACGTTGTCTCATTCAACAAATCTTCATGTTTCCAGTGCATGTACATTTTTTACAGACTCAGTCTCAACTCCACATGTGATACAATGTCCTGATTACAACAAACAGCAGTCTGGTCAGAATGAATTCTTTATTGAGGTATCGGGAAAATGGTTGCCTGCAGCATATGCTTCATGGTAGAGGTCACTTAACAATGGGGTAAAAACAATGACTGCAGATGCTGGAAACCAGATTCTGGATCAGTGGTGCTGGAAGAGCACAGCAATTCAGGCAGCATCCAAGGAGCTTCGAAATCGACGTTTCGGGCAAAAGCCCTTCATCAGGAATAAAGGCAGAGAGCCTGAAGCGTGGAGAGATAAGCTAGAGGAGGGTGGGGGTGGGGATAGAGTAGCATAGAGTACAATAGGTCAGTGGGGGAGGAGATGAAGGTGATAGGTCAGGGAGGAGAGGGTGGAGTGGATAGGTGTAAAAGAAGCTGGGCAGGTCGGACAAGTCCGGACAAGTCAAGGGGGACAGCTCCTCGGATGCTGTCACTTAACAATGGCAGACCAGGAAGGACATTTATCTGTTATAATCTAAACAGGTTACAACACAAAAAATAGATGCAATTCTCATGATATTGCTTGCTTAATGAATCCAAAGCATGATGTTTCCTAAGTAAAGTCAATGTTTTCCACACCTCAGCAGACTGCAAATTTTCTTTATCAACACAATGAAACCCAAAATATTGGAATGACTTGTTCTTGAAATTTTAATGATAGAAACTTCAGTCATCTCTTGCTTTTTCAAAAAGCTACAGTGACTTGGATTCAATCACACTTAATAATTTACCATGCAAATATCTATATACTCAGCTGCTCATTTATTCATATGTATAAAATACTGATTTATTAGAAAGCATGAGCAAAAATCATGATTAAGATATGTATCCAATGCCTTTCTGATCACAGTTGCCTGTGGTAGTGAAATCACATTTAAACTGAATGTAGATTTGCTTGATATAAAGCTCTCAACTCTTATTGTAGTTAATGTGAATCAGGTTACTCCCTAGAGATTAAAATAATTACTTGCATTGATATGGAAAATTTCTCAAAGTGCAGCTCATGAGTGTCATGAAAGGTTAATAAATCACAAGGTACGAAATTCACAGTCTTTCTGGGAACAAATTTCAAATCAACATATTAAAAAAGGATGCACATTAAGATACATTTTAAACCTTCTTTGCTATATCTAATTGATCAACAAATTGGGATGGCAGTTATGGAATGACAATCGAGAAATCAGATTTGTGGCAATTTCCCAACAGATCATCATGGTCGCACACATCTGTAGTTTGTAAATTAAAGGTCAGTGACATGTTAAAACCAAATATTAGATTTTTTTTAGTGCAAAAACTAAAGGAACACATGTTAAGATATAAAAAAACAAACTGGATGACATCCTGTACAATATCCCTCAATAAAAGGCTCCCTTGATTTAAAAATGTAGCACCCTTTCATTTTGATTTGCAAAGAGATAAATTATTTATAGATCACAGTTAACCTCGTCTTTACAAGCTGCAGGGAAGTTAATCTCACTTGAGGTTTAATTTTGGAAAGATGGAAATAAGTGTTCCAGTCACTGCAGTGGAAAATCCAATATTCTCAAAATTAATGTGATGTTCTGATTAAATTATACATTCATGATTATTCTGTAGAATTTCAACCCCACTGGTTCGCCAAGCTTAAAGGATTTAAAGAAGGTTGCACCCTTTTGCGATGTTTACTCACACTGGAGTGATTGAACAACATAGAATGGAAATCCTGTCAGGAGTTTTCTTTGTAAAATGCCTTTCTAATTGGAAAACTGCTGTAGAAAATGGATTGGAGGCTTTTGTTGGAATGTGGACAAGCACCATTTGGAATATTAAGGTTTTGTAATGTTGTAATACATTACAAAATGTTTTGTAATACATTGTACGTTTCATTATGAAAATTGGATGAAATGACACACAATCTCTGCAAATATGGCTAGTTATTAAAAGACAGGTAATTAACAGTCCAGAACACCTTAATACTTTTTCTCAGTAAAATTACTCCTTGAAACATATCTCGTTTGAAGAAATATTTTGGTCACCTATCTTCTATCTCTTTCTGGAACTCAGTGTTACATTTTCTTTCATGGCTGTCCCGGGACGTGTTTTGTGAAATTTTAAGATGTTAATAGTGCTACATAAATACAAATTATTCTCATACTGCAGCCTGCAAAAGTATTTTGTGATGTGTTTCCAGGCTGGGTGTTTCAGAATATGCTTTAGCAAATGCACGCTCGAACATTCATTTCAGAACTGTTCTGATTCCCATATTCTTGATCTTGATCTCAGTTCTTTTAATGTGGTTTTACATGAGCTTTCTTCTCATTTCTTATTTTAACTCATTCACAGATGAGCACGTCACTGGCAAGCTGCCTCCTGGAACCACTGCAGGCTGTATCAGCACATAGATACAAACTGTGAGAAGATACTCCCACAGAGCCTAAGGTAGGGAGCTCCAATTTTAACCCAACTTGGATGAATTTACAGTGATATATTTCAAAGTCAGGATGATACATGACTTGAAGAAAATTGGAACAAGTGCTGTTCCATGCATTTATTATTTTTAACTCTTCCAAGTGGTATTGGTGGTGTGTTTGGAATGTAAAGTTGACAAATCCTTGGTGGATTTCTGCAATGCATCTTGTAGATAGTGCATGCTGCGGCCACAGGACATGAAAGGTGCAGGGAGTGATTGTTTTAGATGGTGGATGGAGTGCCAATAAAGAAAGTTGTTTTGTCTTTGACAGTCATACCTCGCGTTTTTTGGTGAAACCAGGGACTGGTTCGGGGCAGAGGGAAAATGGTGGCGGGGAGGTGTGTGTCACATCAGGGCCCAATAACAGGGGCTTGAGGCCCTAGGGAGCTCACTGACCTCAGGTCAGGGGTAGGCTCAGGTTGGGGAGACTGGGACCATTGTTCATGGCTCAAGGAGTGGGATTGCTGTGTTCAGATTGGGAGCAGTGCCACTGTACTCGGATTTGGAATTCTGGAACACTCTGTACATGTTAAGAGCAGGGCTTCTGAGCTATGAATGAGCGTGAGTCCTGTGGCAGGAGCAGCTCCAAGGCCCAGCATTCCTGTCCTACTCTTTGTTTGGATAATGTTTCATTCAGGCAAGTATTCCAACACACTACCGACTTGTCCCTTATGTTAAAATGAGTTAAATGTCATATAATGTCCAGGTTCGGATCTGTTCTTGTTGCTACTGTATTAACATGGCAAGTAAACTGAATTTTCTGTGATGACCCCTTCTGTCCTCTCATTCCTGGTTGTGATGGGGGGAAATTCAATGATGATAAGCCAAATACTGTACAATTCAATTGAAGGTGGTCATTTTTACACTTGTATTGTGAATAACACATGACAGCCCATACGCAAACCTCTCTTCTTCTGAAAGTTTAATGGAGGAGAGCTCATTGATGCGACAACTGAAGATGGCTGAAGACTCGGGAACTTGTCATATGGAACTCCTCTCTTAGTGTCCTCTACTGACACTGTTTGTCTCCATCAATCATTTTGATTGAGACTATTCCAGTTAACAGAAAGAATTCTATCTGATTCCTATTGCGTTGAATTTTATCAGGGCTCGTTGAAGGTACTCAGTCAATTGTTGCCTTGATATCAAGCATAGTTACTCTCGCCTTGTCTTTGGAATATAGATGCTTTATCCATGTTTGGTCCGAGGCTGTCATAATGTCTGGAGCCAGTTGAAACCCAACTCAGCATTAATGGACAGATTATTGGTTAGTGGGTGCTGCTTGACAGTTTCATCAATGACCACTTGCATCACTTCTGATGATTGAAACTGGACTAATGTGATAGCAATTGGAGGAGTTAGATTTATCCAGCTTTTTGAGAATAGGGCACATCTGGGATTTTTTTAAAATTTTGTTGGTTAGACGACAGTATTGCAGGTGTTCTGGAACTGTTAGCTCTTGAGCATCAATCCTCAGCACTACAGCCAACAACTTGTTGGTATCCATAGCCTTTACTGGACTCATGGAGTGGATCTAGCTGACTGAAATCTGCTATCTGTGATGGGGAAGATTTCAGGAAGAAGCTGAGAAAGATCACCCACTCTACATTCAAATCAAAGGCAAATACTGTGAAAGCTGCAAACCGGAAAGAAGCACAGAGCAGGCTGGTGAAATTCAACAGGTCTGGCGGTATCTGTGGAAGGGGAAACAGCATTAACATTTTGATTCTGATAAGATACTTCATTCACGCAACACTCTGGCTGTAGTCAATCTTGTTCTCTTAAAATGTGGTTAAAGAGGGTAATTTATATAAAACGTTACAAGATTTGGAATTGTGATTTCAAACTAGAGACAAAGGTGCTAGTTATTTCTGTGAAGGGCTTTATTTTCTTTTAAAAAAAGGTTATGTGTTATAGACTACAAAAACAGAATTTGCTGGAAAAGCTCAGCAGGTCTGGCAGCATCCATGGAGAGAAATCAGCGTTAACGTTTTGGGTTGAGTGACTCTTCCTCAGAATTGTTCTGAGGAAGGGTCACTGGACCCAAAACATTAACTCTGATTTCTCTCCATGGATGCTGCCAGACTTGCTGAGCTTTTCCAGCAATTTCTGTTTTTGTTTCTAATTTTTAGCATTCACTGTTCTTTTGGTTGTCATTTATGGTGACTGCAGTTCCCTGTGATGTTAATGGAAATTTATTTATACCATAGTACGGTAAACTTGTAAAACCATTAGCTTTGTTTTCAGCTCAACTGAATCTAAGGTGAAAAGTCTTTTCTAATTCAGTTCAGAATGTTGAGCTTAGAAGCAAATTTAGTTTCTCTCTGCAAAGGAGTTTAGGGCAGTTCAGGGAAAAATTCACTTAAGCAAAAGGGTTTAGTTTGTGAAACATCCAAGCTGGAAGAGTTTGATTAGGAAACTGGAGGTTATTAGAGCTCAGCAAATTAGATTCTTGGATTTGTACAAAGTTCAATGTTGGCAAATTTGAAAAGGTCACATTGAATTATCTCCAATAAAAGAACCTGTCAGGAGTCAGTTAAGTCAAGCAGTGAAAAGTTGAGATAGGGATGTAATTTCTTTGGGGTTGTGTCTTTGTAATAGGTAGATTCAGGAAACTTTATTTCCTGGCATGTTATAGATCTTGTTAACTATATTCAGAAAACTTTATATTTTGTTTCTTCTTCAGTGTAATAAATATTTGTTTTGTTGTTTAATAAAACCTGCAGCCTGTGTGAATATGTTTCAGTAACTAACCATCATGTTAACTAACTAAACAAAACAATTAACAAAAGATCCATCAAGCCAGGTTACAAATGGGATCATGATTAGTTGCAATCAATGGTAATAAATAAAGTTCATCTGGAATACATGTGGACCAATACGGTAAATGTTTTTCTCCTCCCCTGGTTTAACCAAATTTCCCATCAGGTTTCTTTCTGTCCAACATAAACAAATATCAAAAACATCATGGTTTGCAAAATGGTAGATACAGAGATTGTGACCTGATGTCGTAGAGTCTGCAGCTTTGAGGGGAGGAATTTCCATTCCTTAATGAAATGTTCTTGCCCCAGAAACATCACTGAAAGCCGATTTATGAAGGGAATCTTTATTCCTAATTCTGATTATACCCACTAAACTTCGATCACTGGCTGGATTTTCCAGTGCCCGACATGACGAAAATAATGTCCATCACGTGAACTCAATCGGGCGAGAGAGCAAAATATCCAATTCTCACCATCAAGCTAGACTTCAGTGATTAAGGAAGTAGCCAGAGCTGAGACATTGTGGTTGGATCCATTATGAGTGGCTTTGTGGGAACAACAGAAACAAAACAGCTTCTGAGTAACGTGACTAGACAGCAGAGATGTACAAATTAGACTTTACCTTAGGGCTTGATACTGTGGCACATGGAGGCATTTGACAAAGAGGGCAATTGGATGCCTCTACATGAACCTCTGACATATTAAGACTTATTGAGATGGATGCTGCAAAAACCATGTCCTGCAAATAATATAGGAGATCGTAAATGTGGTAAAATTAGCGTGACTTTATCCACCCACCTCCAAAGTACGTTCTGATATACTTACGGTTCAAAGGGGAAGAAAAGCAGCTCCGTACCCTTGTGCAACCTATGACACCCTTGGAACATGTTTAGGAATTGCACACTGCAGATGAGACTTTAATGTTACCTGCGATCACTTCTGTCTCACAGCGATTACTATATCAGCAGGAGAACATGAGGACTGCAGATGCAGGAGATCAGAGTCAAGAGTGTGGTGCTGAAAAGACACAGCAGGTCAGGCAACATCCGAGGAGCAGCAGAATCAATGTTTTGGGCATGATGAAGGGTTTATGTCCGAAACATTGATCCTCTTGCTCCTCGGATGCTTGGGGGTTTCTGGCCAGGTTGGAGGCCTAATGAAGATGCCGGCAATCTGAAACCTACAGGTTTGTCTTTTGATTTGGTGCCCTCTAGTTTTTCACCGGTACCTGGAAGAATAGCAAATTTCCATACAAATGAGACAAGGTGCTGCAAAAGCACAGTAGGTCAGGCAGCATCTGAGGAGCAGGAGAATCGACGTTTCAGGTTTAAGCCCTTGCCCAAAACGTCGATGCTACTTGACTTGTTGTGCTTTTCCAGCACCACACCCTCAACTCTGATCTCCATCACGTGCAGTTCTCACTTTCTCCTTCCATAGAAATGATGCAACACTAGGTAATAACATGATAGTGAAGAACACAGAAAAGTCCCTCAGTTTGCTCATGAAATTTTCATCCAACCATTGATATTTTCAGGGGAAAATTGGACTTTTCTTTTCCACAGGTCAGGCAGCATCCGCGGAGCAGGAGAATCGATGTTTCAGGCACAAGCTCTTCATCAGGAAACCCTTCCAGCATCACACTCTCAACTCTGATCTCAGGCATCTGCAGTCCTCATTTTCTACTTTTCTTTTCAACGTCAAGAATCTCATTTCTTTTTCATTTTTGCTACATTCTCCCAACTTTCTTGCCATTTCCCATGCCATTCAGATACTGTGAAGATTCTACCCACTGGTCTTCCACTCAGACAGATGTTCATCTTCTGAGCAGAATGAGTGCTGGGCAAATAGTTTAGGCTCCATATGGCATGCATTTTATAAAGTCAGAGAATGGTGGGGGTAAACGTGATAATGTACACAAAATTGAGAGTTGGGGGTTAGATGTTGAATATGGCCCTGAAAGGGTTAATACTGGGGAGTGCCATGCACTAATGTCATGTGGACCTGTGGGCAGAACAGCTTATGATCTTAAAGGAAGGAGACATAACATTTGTTTTTCCACAAAGTCTGTAACAATGGCTATCATATCAATGTAAGCTGTAAGTAATTGTTAACGTGCAACAAACTATGTGTTGTTAACTACAAGAGACTCTTCTAGTTAGATCAAGGCATGGTTTTTCTCTACTACACTGGACCAACCAAGTCCTCCAGTGTCCTACACTCAAAGTAGATGATGCTGACAAACTTTACCATCAGCAGTTGCTCATACTGTGTAGTGAGTTGACGCACCTTTGCAATAATCTGGGTGAGATCTCTGTAAAGATGCTAGAGCTGGTGCATGCGCCTGTACTGGTTAAAAAAGAGACATAAAGGAGACTTAAAAATAAATACAGAGGGGCAGGTGCTAGTCAGTTACTCTATTGGTAATCTCCCAAAGCCATAGTGTGTGTCACTGGGCAGTACTGACAAGGATTGACTCATTTCAAATGATTCAGAGGTTTCAATGTCAGTGAGCAAACTTGGATGATGTTATAAAGGCAGTTGGGAGCAGAGCTGAGGACTGAAAAGTCTCAACTTACAACAGAGTAGACTGAATAAATTCATTGCAGAATACTTTGGTATTACTTACCTCTCATTGAAGAGTTCAGTCACGACCACAGCATCGACAGCAGCAAGTGAGCCGAGCGCAGACTCGAATAGGCCCGGCAGTGCAGACACACGGCTGCAGGCGTGTTTGGGTTCCCAGTGGCTTCTGCATTGATGAGGCAGTCCTAGCACCGTCTCATAGCTGTTGCTGCGGAGGTGAGTATGGGTTCCCAGCAGCATCTGTGTCCAAAACACATTAGTGAAGGTAGCAGTGGAGGTGAGTCTGGGCCCAGTATGTGACCCAGCGGCATCAGCAGCGGCTGCACAGTGAGGTGGGCCCAAAGTGGACTCATGGTGACGGAGGGAGTTGCGTTTGGGCCGCTGGCAGCATCAGTGGTGTCTACATTGGCGAGGTCCAGCGAGACTCATTGTGGCGAGGGCGTCGGTGGAGTGAGATGGTGCTAAAGAATGGCAACTTTCGTTCTCGAGGCAGTGTGGTGAAGGGGACTCATGCTTGGCCACCAAGCCCATAGCCCATGGCAGAGCACTTAATAAGAAGAACTGTAAAGTTGAACTCCTGTTTTTATTTCTTCATTTTTCTACCTTTATATTCTATGTTTTGCTTTATTTTTCTTTGCTTTAAGATGGCGCCAGACAGTGGCGACATTATACAACATTTTTCGCTGTATTTGTAACAAAATACACATGATAATAAATAAATAAAATATAATTTAAATCAATTGAAAAGCAAATCAGAAACCTAAAATCACGTGTAAATATAGAATTTTCATAAAGAACCTTTTTTTTTCCTTGATAAGCTGGCTTTTCACATGTTAATATTCGTAACATTGAGGACAGCATTGTGATATGTGATGATATGCAAGTGGACCTTGTTGTTATCTAGAACTGAATAAAATGATTTTCTAATTCGGGTTTATGGTTCTCATCCAAGTACGTTCGGATCCATAAACATTGTGATGTTAAAATAAAATAGCTTCTGAAAGCAAAAGACAGTTATTTCAATCGATAAAAAATGAATATCTTCAAGAAAGAAATATTTATCCTGGGATTTATCGGCTATTGCTTTAATTTCCAGTACAAGGTTGCGAGCATTGAAAAATATTTGAGAGCATTTATGAGCCTTGTAGCATTTTATCACACGATAATGTCTAACTTAGGCATTCTCAAAATAAGAAAAGTATTGTCTTTGATGAGATCAAACATGGCTCAATATGGAAAAGTCTTACTTAAATCTTGTTTTGAGACTTATCCGAATGAAAAAAAGGTATTAAAATTGTATCAATGTTTTTACCCTAGATTGACATATTCTCCACTAACAAACTTTACCTTACAACCCATCACCTGTGTACTCTGGATCTAATTTCTTGTCCAATGATGACGTTGTCAGCTTTTTAAAATTTCTCTCATAGGATGTGGGTGTTGTGGCTGGTCAGCAGTTATTGCCTGACCCTAATTGCTCTTATGAATGTAGTGGTAAGTTGCCTTCTTGAACTGCTTAGGTAGACCTATAATGTTGTTAGAAAGGAAATTCCATGATTTTGACCCAGTAACTGTGATAGAACAGCGATATATTTCTAAGACAGAATGATGAGTGGCTCAGAGGGGGCGCTTGCACGTGGTGGTGTTCTCATGTATCTGCTGAGTCAAGATTAGAGTTGTGCTGGAAAAGCACAGAGTTGAGGAAGGGCTTTTGCCCAAAACGTCGATTTTCCTGCTCCTCAGATGCTGTCTGACCTGCTGTGCTTTTCCAGCACTACTCTAATCTTGATTCTAATCTCCAGATTCTGCAGTACCCACTTTTGCCATGTATTTGCTGCCATGTTCTTCTAGATGGAAGTGGTTGTGGATTTGGAAGGTATTATCTAAGGATTTCTACAGTGCACCTTGTCAATAATAAAACATTGGTATTGGAGGGAATGCTTGTGGATATGGTGCCAATCAAGAGGGCTGCTTAGTCCTGGATGGTGTCAAGTTTTTTGAGCATTGTTGGAGCTGCACCCATCCAGGCAAGTGGACAGTATTCCACCACACTCGTGACTTGTGGATTTGGGGAGTCAGGAGGTGAGTTATTCATTGCAACCTCTGACCCACTCTTGTAGTCATTCTATTCATGTGATGAGTCCAGTCGAGTTTTAGATCATTTGTAACCCCTAGGCTGTTGATAGTGGGGGATTCAGTGAAGGTCAAGGGGTGATGATTGGTTTCTCTCTTACGCCTGGCACTTATGTGGTGCAAATGTTACTTGCTATTCATAAGCCAAGACTGAGATATTGTCCAGGTCTTATTGTACTTGAACATGGACTACTTCAGTGTCTGAGGAGTCAGGAATGATTCTGAACATTGTGTAATCATCCCCTCTTGTGACATTATGAGAAAGGGAAGGCCATTACTGGAGCAGCTGAAGATGGTTGAGCCTAGGGCACTACATTGAGGAACTCCTGCAGTGATGTCCTGGAGCTAAGATGACTGACCTTCAACAACCACTACCATCTATGTGCCAGGTATGACTCCAACCAGCAGAGAGCTTGCCCCCAGTACCAATTGATTCCAGTTTTACAATGGCTCCTTAATGCGACATTGGGTTGAATACAGCTTTGATATCAAGGGCTGTCAGTCTCCCCTCACCTCTGGAATTCAGCTCTTTTGTCCATGTTTAAACCAAGGCTGTAATGAGGAGCTGAGTGTCCCTGGCAGAACCCAAACTGGATGTCACTGAGTGAGTTATTGCTGAGCAGGTGATGCTTGACAGCACTGTTGATGACACCTTCTATCACTTTACTGATACTAGATTTCCAATTATCGTAGAATGATAATTGTCCTGCTTTTTGGGTACTGAACATACCTGGGAAATTTTCACATTGTCAGGTAAATGCCAGTGTCATAGCTGTACTGGAGCTAAGCTAGGGGGGCATCAAGTTCTGGGGTATAAGTCTTCAGAACTAATGCTAGAATGTTGTCAGGGCCCATTTTGATGATCTATAAATGCTCAAACTACAAAAATGAAGCTTATTGAAGTCATATTTTGCTTGGTACAAGCCAATATATTTCCACCTGTTCAATATTTACTTTTATATAATGCCTTTCAAGATGCCAGGACCACACCTAATGAAGTACTTTTGACCTGCATCACCTATTATTTTGTAGAAAATGCAGCCATCTGTTTATGCAAACACAGTAATGAGCAGATAATCAGTTTTCATTGATGCTGATTGAAGGATAAAGATTTCTGCAACTAGTGCGCACCAAAGGATAGTAACTGCTTCATTGATTCATGTTATCAAATTACTGTTTAAGTTCATTTGTAATATGGACAGGCTGAGAATTCTGTTTGAATGCTCGAGGACTGGTTAATCTGCCAATTAGTAGCTGTGAATGAAAGAAGGATGCACATTCTCCCCTGATGATCTCCCAAGGCAGTATAGTACAAAAGCTTGTGTGATTGAACTAGTTAAAAATTAGATTTCCTACAGTGTGGAAATAGGCCCTTCGGCCTAACCAGTCCACGCCGACCCTCCAAAGAGTAACCCACTCAGTCCCGTTTCCCCTCTGACTAATGCACCTTACACTATGGGCAATTTAGCATGGCCAATTCACCAGCCCTGCACATCTTTGGATTTTGGGAGGGAAACCAGTGGAGTGCCACAAGGATCGGTGATGGGCCCTCTACTTTTTGTTATTTACATAAATGATTTGGATGTGAGCATAATAGGTACAGTTAGTAAGTTTGCAGATGACACCAAAATTGGAGGTGTAGTGGACAGCGAGGAGGGTTACCTTTGATTACAACAGGATCTGGACCAGGTGGGCCAATGGGCTGAGAAGTGGCAGATGGAGTTTAATTCAAATAAATGCGAGGTGCTGCATTTTGGGAAAGCAAATCTTAGCAGGATTTATACACTTAATGGTAAGGTCCTAGGGAGTGTTGCTGAACAAAGAGACCTTGGAGTGCAGGTTCATAGCTCCTTGAAAGTGGTGTCGCAGTAGATAGGATAGTTTGGTATGCTTTCCTTTATTGGTCAGAGTATTGAGTATAGGAGTTGGGGGTTCATGTTGTGGCTGTACAGGACATTGGTTAGGCCACTGTTGGAATATTGCGTGCAATTCTGGTCTCCTTCCTATCGGAAAGATGTTGTGAAACACAATTAAATATCTCCGTTTACCTGAACCAACTGGAACATTTTTCAAAGGAGAACCATCGTATTGGTGCTTCTACAAATCTACATTAAAAGAAGATTTCCAATGACTTTAGTAATAACAGGGAACAAACTGTAACTTTACTATTGCAATGTAACACTGTGTACATTTCTCTGAATGAGATATTGTGCAGAAAGAGGGCTGCACTTTTTCATTCTCAAACTCTGGAGTAAATGACTTACCTATTCATTAGATAATTATTATTTATTTAGCGATGCTATTTTTGTGCTCTCATAGTGAACAAGTGTTTATTACATATTCAATTTTATGTTAAAATGTTTTTGTTACAAAATTGGAGCTGTTTGTTTGTAATGAGCATCTTACATCAATAGGGAAGGTAATTGTCTAGAACAAATATGGTTATACACAGGTTACAACTGTCTTCATCACTTTGAAGGATTATATAAAAAACTTTCTGTACATGCAAAATGAAATGCTTGTATGCTATGGACATAAACGAGAATAACCCTGTCAGCCAAACATATGACAAGACCTGACAAAACTTCCTTCACTTTTGAGATATATTTCATGAGTGCTGCAAGCGTTGCTAAAGAATACCAATTGTTTTCAGAAATGTCCTACAGTTTTTACTTACAAGTTCTTATTAATTGCTTTATCAGAGGCATCAGAGAGCACCTTTGAGGAAGCAACCAGCAGAAACCATGGCTGGAAAGATAAAAATGTGGCTAACAGGTTAATAGTTTTGTACTGATAGCTTGAGTGTTACTCCTATATAAATTAGTTTGACCTGAAAAAAAATTGGACCTGTTTTGTTTTGAAATGGTGAAATGACCAGCACCAACACAATACCCGAGGGACTTGTCAAACAAAAACTAGTCATGGGGTAGAGAGACACAAGTGTAGAGAGGGAGAGTAACGATCCTAACCTTGCTGTTGCCATTCTCATTTGTCTCAATATTTACAAGTGTTGTTGTAAGATTGCCATTTAGGGAAGAGAAATGACTGATCAACAATAATCAACATGATAAAGGTCAAGCCTAGACACTCCTGACTTGTGCACAGCTGTGATTTGCCATTTATGTCACTGGTAGTTTCAAAATGTGGTTACAGCCCTGCTTAGTCATTTTGTCTAGCATGATGATTAAGTGCCCAAACTAGAATGAAAATTGTGTCAGTGACATTGAGCAATCACCGGGAGGCCCATAATACACTCATGCACCAATTATGATCAGGTCAGAATGCCTTTCCCATTGGATAGAATTGACAATATGAATGTATCATAATGCGTTTTTTTTTAATTCAAGGATCATTGTTAGACTGGGATTTAAAATAATTCAACAACAAATAGTTGGCCAATATGAGCAGTTTTTTTTTTGTTTTTCTTGAATTTTATCTTAAATTGTGCAAAATACAGATGGAAGTTTGTAAGTATAACATTTTGTTTCCAGAGTACCAAATTCAATGTTGACATCAGTGGAAAGATATATTTTGAGGGTTTTTTCTCAAAATTTTTCACTCATGAGCCGAAGACATCTTATTATCTATCAGTTATACATTTGACCTAACCTCCACCACTTGCTGCCTTTGACCCTTTGTATGCATCCCAAGTACTAGTTAATACTTTAATAAATTTAAATATCATTTTCCATTTGACTTCCTCTCTCATTCCAGTCCTTAAACTAAGTTTATTTCATCCTATTCTATTGAGAGTTACAGATCCGACATCTTTATTTCAAGTTGGACAGCAATTCTGCCAGAGCTCTTGCCAATAGTCACTCCAATGACAACACTCTAACCACGTTATATATTTTGTTGCAGCTTGTGAGTTCCCTGTTGTGCGCAAAATGGCTATGCCCCTTTCAGACATAACACATTGTTGTACACCAACATGACCAGTTGCATGTGAAATTCTGTGAGATTTTTCTAACTGACTCGATAAGGTGTGAATAAACTAGCACTCTTTTGAATAGAAAAGAGCAACTAATTTCAGCCTTTTAAACAGCTGTTGCAAATACTAAGGTGAGATAACACCATAAGTGAAGTGCAGTCATACCATTATTCTGAGCACTTTATAACAATATCTGCTAAGCCCAGGTGACCAGACAACACAGTAGATCTTATTAGTCCACAGTATGAGAGAGATCTCCACTTTCACCTTCTTCTGTTTCCTCAATAGTCTGTAACCAAAGACATCAGTGATGCTCTCTTCCGTGGTAAAGAGCTTGAGTTTTCTGAGCTCCCTCCATGTTTTTCTTTCTCTTATGTGTCATTTTGCTCTTCAAGTATAGAAGTAGTTTGGGAAAAATTGCAAACTGAATGTATACATGTATCTAACCTGTAACCTATCTGGTACATTCATAACTGACCAAGCCTCACTCAGAAAGAAGTTGTGAAAGTGTTGTTGTGTGATGCCTTTTTAAGATTTCAGTATTGAGAAAGAGTTTTTGTCCTAGGTTTCAGAATGCTATGGTGTGAAAGGGATTAAATGTCAAAAAAAGCAACTTTAATCCTTCATTTGAACATCATCAGCACTAACTCAAAATTTCTGTTCAGTGGACTTGAACTCCCACTGTGCAGATGTAAGTTAACTAGAATAGGTAACTAGGAATATTTCAAATTCCTGATAAAAACAATGAGCTTGAATTGAAAGCATGCAGTTTCTCCCACATGCCACTGTTCTGCCAGAATCATGGACATGCAGAATTTCCACCCTGTAATCTTAACTGAAGACAAGTTGAGACATATTTCTATTTGTGTCTGCTTTGTTTACACAGTACCATTCAAGGATAAATATAAAAGATGTGTCCTGGCAAATATTCATCTCTCTCCCAGCACTTAAAGCACACTTTATGGCCTTTTATTTGATTTTTGTGTGTGGAAATTTGCTGTGTGCTAATTCACTTCCTAAAAGTGCATTAAATGGCCAAGTGGTGTATTGTGAGTAATCTCCTTTTTCTCTGAATAACAGACAGCTTCTGAATCTGCTGTGTACTGGATTAAAAATAGTGTGCTGTCGTGATAAGGTTTGATGATTATGTAAATAGAACTCCGAGGTAAGCAATGATGTCACTGTGACCTCAGTGTTGTGCGTTGGAGCTCAAAGAAAAAGTTGTCCCTTACTCTCAGGGAAGCATGGTGGTTGAGTGATTAGCTCTACTCACTCCTAATGCCAGGGACCCAGGTTCGATTCCACTCTCAAGTGCCTGTCTGTGTGACGTTTGCACATTCTCCCCATGGGTGTGCTCTAGTTTCCTCCCACAATCCAAAGATGTGCAAGTCAGATGCATTTTCCTGAAGCTTAGGCTGAAACCTCTGCCGGTGAGATGGCAGTGGACTAGTCCTTTTGAGCCTGTGGCTTGCCTGTGTTTCTTTCCTTTATTCTCTCTCTCTTTTCTTGGTTGTTTTCTTCTTTTTCTCTTTTGTTTTACACATCCCTTGTTCAGTCCCAGTGATAGCATCCACGATGGCGAGTGAGCATAGCATGGAGTCGAGCAGGCCCAATGTAGACTCAAGTAGGTCCAGCAGCATGGACTTGTGGTGGCAGCGGTGGAGTTTAGGTTCCCGGAAGTGTCTGCATCCCGTGTAGATTAATGGAGGCAGTAGCAGAGGCAAGTTTGGGCTTAGTATAAGATCCAGCAGCATCAGCAGCAGCTGCGTTGGCGAGGTGGGCCTGAAGTCGACTCATAGTGGTGGCGGAGTAAAATCTTGCCACCAGTGGCATTGGTGGCACCTGCATTGGTGAGATCCATTGAGGACTCATAGTGGTGAGGGCATTGGTGCAAGCGAGATGGTGCACTTAACATGAGGCACTGTAAAGATAAACATTTTTTCTTCATTTCTTTCTTTTTTCGCCTTTGTATTCGACGTTTTGGTTTATTTTCCTGCGTTTTTAAGATGGAGCTGGGAGGTGGCAACGTCATGCAAAGCTTTTCACTGTATTTAGTAACAAAATACACATGACAATAAAGTAATCAAGTCAGATCAATTAATCAAGTTGCCCATAGTGTCCAAGAGATGTGCAGGCTCAGTGGATTAGCCATGGGAAATGCAGGGTTACAGGGTAAGGGTGCAGGGATAGGGGGATGGGGACTCATGGTGGGATGCTTCTTGGATCTTGATGGGCCAAATGGCCTGCTTCCACACTGTAGGGGTTCCATGATTATACAAAACTGTGCCGCTGGTCCATGCCCTTACCATCGGATCCAATATGACAATAAACGTATTGCACAGGAGTTGGGATTGCCAGTTGGCATGACAGTTGGTTTGTGAAGAACACTGATGTTAGCAACCTGGGTTCAATTTCTGTATGTCTAAGGCTGCCATGCAGGACTCTCCTTCTCAACCTCACAACTTGCCTGAGGTGTGGTGACCCTCAGGTTAAATTAACATCAGTCACCTCTCTCTAATGTGAGAGCAGCCCTTCACAACAATGGTAACCTTACCTTTACATGGAGAAGAATCAAAATCTCTGTGTCAGTACCTGAAGGACTCAAACAAGAATATCCATGATCAAACAGATTTGTTATGGCACTCGTGAAACAGGCACTTGTGTTACTTTAATACTACTCCTTGTTTCCCCACACCCAGTGGCAACATGATGGAATGATGCCACTCCTGATGCTGACTGTCTGTAAACTTCAGAATGTGCTTAACTGACCACCTTCATCAGGTCTGCTATTCATCTTTCATGCTGTGTAGAGTTCTAGTTTCTGTGGTCTCCCACAGTTAATGCTTTCCATTCTTGGTGTCATCATCGTGAACTTTACTGCTCATTTTCCAAATCTTTCTTAATGTAGAGCAGTCCTGACTACACACAAAAGAGTAAAAGTCACAAAATGCCTACTCTTAGCATATACTTTGCAAAATTATGCGCTCCCCATCTCTGACTTGCCATCCTTTGCAAGCATTGTGTGTATAATTGCGTGCAGCAAATGCACAGTTTTGAATTAGTGTGTACCAAAAGCAGAGTATTTGAAGTTCCACATGTCAACAGTGATTAGTGATACTACCTTCTCTTTTCACATAATAATATTGCCATTTGCAAATCATCACATTTTGTGAATTCATTCCGTCAGCTTTCACCAGCCGTACATGACACTATCCAATTTCATTCTACAGCACTTAGACAATTGCCAGACAAAAGAAATGTGACGGAAGAGATTCTGGAATTGTTATTCCTCTGCAGTTTTTGTTTAAAAAAACGACCATTATCTGTTATTTTTCAGAATGTAATACCTCTACTTTCCTTTTGATGAATATTTTGTCATTTTACTCAGAGCTTGTGAAAGTCAGCTGGTTTACTTGAATAGGGATGTAAGGCACACATTTGTAGTTTGAATATTTTATTTTCTGATATGAGAGATTGATGTGTATTTCTAGAGGGAAGTTGCCTTTATTAACTGAAAGTAAATCATGGCTTTTTAAATCACTTTTGCTACTTTTTTCCTTTCTGCATTTAGTCATTAATCCTTTGTTTGTCAGAGCTCTTGTTCAGCTGTTTTTAGGAGCGTGGTAACCGTTTTACAAATACATAGAAGCAGAATTCGACCATTAGGCTCCTTGAGTCAGTTTCACCATTCGGAAAGAACATGGTTGATCTGTTTGTGATAAACATTCCACATTTCCTTCTCCCTTAATAACTGTTTCCTGGCCTATCAAGAATATATCTGTCTCTCTGTTTAAAACACACAATGCCCCTGCTTCTACTGCTTTCTGGGGCAGACTAATTCAAAATCAACTCCAAGAAAAAAGTTCTTCTAATCACGCCCTAAAAGAAGACCCCTTTTTTAAAACTCTCTGGGAGTCTCAAAAGTGGAAACATCCTTCTCACATCCACCATTTCAGAATCTTGCACAACTCAATCATATCAACACCTCACTATTCTAAACTCCACTGGAAACAAGTCCAGCCCGTTCAACCTATCCTCCTGAGACAGACCATCCATCCCTGGGTGTCACTCTATTAAACCTCCTCCGAATTGCCTCCAATGCATTTTGATATATCTTTAAATTTATGAGACCAAATCTGCACCTGGTAGTCGATATGTAGTCCCATCAACTCACTGTATAATTGAAGCATAACTTCTTTAATTTAATGTTTGATCCCTTTGGGTAAAGGAATCATCCCGTGAGCTTCTCCATCAATTGAAGAGGTTTAATTTCCTTCTAACCTGCGTGACATTTTGAGAATCTTTTTATGCTGAGTAGAATTAAAATTGTTGCCAGTCCACCATCACAAACTATCCTGAAAGTTACAGAACAAACAAACACAAAAAGATGTCCTATCCACGGGATCTTGATCAGATGAGCCAATGGGCTGAGGAGTGGCAGATGCGAGATGCTGCATTTTGGGAAAGCAAATGTTAGCAGAATTTATACACTTAATGGTCAGGTCCGAGAATGTGTTGCTGAACAAAGAGACCTCGGAGTGCAGATTCATAGCTCCTTGAAAGTAGTGTTGCAGGTAGATAGGATAGTGAAGAAGGTGTTTGGTATGCTTTCCTTTATTGGTCAGAATATTGAGTACAGAGGTTGGGAGGTCATGTTGCGGATGCACTGCTGCCTCACAGCGCCAGAGACCCGGGTTCAATTCCCGCCTCAGGCGACTGACTGTGTGGAGTTTGCACGTTCTCCCCGTGTCTGCGTGGGTTTCCTCCGGGTGCTCCGGTTTCCTCCCACAGTCCAAAGATGTGCAGGTCAGGTGAATTGGCCATGCTAAATTGCCCGTAGTGTTAGGTAAGGGGTAAATGGAGGGGTATGGCTGGGTTGCGCTTCGGCGGGGCGGTGTGGACTTGTTGGGCCGAAGGGCCTGTTTCCACACTGTATGTAATCTAATCTTCACTCTGTAATCTAAAAAAATGTACAGGACATTGGTTAGGCCACTTTTTGAATATTGCGTGCAATTCTGGTCTCTTCCTAGTGGAAGGATGTTGTGAACCTCGAAAGGGTTCAGAAAAGATTTACAAGAATATTGCCATGGTTGGAACTTTAGGGAGAGGTTGAATAGGCTAGGGCTGTTTTCCCTGGAGCGGAGGCTGAGGGGTGATCTTATAGAGGTTTATAAAATCATGAGGGCATGAATACAGTATATAGACAAGGTCTTTTCCCCAGAGTGGGGGAGTCCAGAACTAGAGGGCAGAGGTTTAGGGTGAGAGAGGAAAGATATAGAAGAGACCTAAGGGGCAACTTGTTCACACAGAGGGTTATACGTGTATGGAATGAGCTGCCAGAGAAAGTGGTGGAGGCTGGTACAATTACAACATTTAAAAGGCATCTGGATGGGTATATAAATAAGAAGGGTTTGGAGGGTCTGGGCTGAGTGCTGGCAGATTGAGCTGGGATATCTGGTTGGTATGGACAAGGTGGACCAAAGGATCTGTTTCCGTGCTGTACATCTCCCTGACGCTATAATAAATTGACCTATGGATTACAGGACAAAAACAAGCTGGCTAGCTCAACAAATTTGTGCCAGTGTTCACGTTCCACACAGGTCTTCACCTAGCGTACTGCAGCTCTTTATAATTGCATACATCTCCTTTCTATGCCATGTACTTGGATTCAGTTGGTCCAAACAGTGGCAGTAGCAACAGAAACAAGTACAGTAGACTAAACCTGGGGTGGACAGTGACAGCAGTATAAATACATGAGGAGCATGTTCACTCATCATAGAATCCCAACAGTGTGGAAGCTGGCCATTCTGCCCATGCCAACCCTGCAAAGAGTAGCCAACCCCATCCCTGTAACACTGCATTTCCCATGGCTAATCCACCTAGCCTGCACAATTTAGCATGGCCAATCCACCCAACCTGCACATCCTTGGACTGTGGGAGGAAACTGGAGCACCCAGAGGAAGCCCACACAGATACAAGGAGAATGCACAAACTCTACACAGACAGTTGTCTGAAGGTGGAATTGAACCTGGGCCCTTGGCATTGTGAGGCAGCAGTGCTAACCACTGAGCCACCGTGCTGCTTGTCAGTTAGAGAGAGCCTGTGGGTGAATCCTGTGGCAGAGCTCCAGAGGTGAGGTCATGACTCAAAAAAATGACTTCAGCTCGGTTGCTCACAAATCAGGTTTGCAGACTGACGGAGTAGTGTCCAGAAAGACAGGTAAAGTATTCACGTTTTGTAGTTGCATTTTGCAACTACAGGAATAGAGAACAAGAGTGAGAGAGCTGAGGTAATGCGTGGGTAAGGTTGTATAATCAGTTCCTGGATTATTGTCTGTAGTTAATAAGATGGATTTAGTCGATAAGGCTCACAGTGGCAGCAGAACGTAGCCCTATGGAATGCTCCTGCTGCAATATGTGGGAAATTGGGGACACTTCCACTGGACACACACCCTAAATCAATTTGAACTCCTTCAGCACCAGGGGCTTGGATGGGGTGGGGGGTGCGGGTGGGATTGGGGGGAGGGGCAAGTGCGGGTATGGGGGCGGCAGGTTTGTTCAGTATGTCCAGAGAGGTTTATTTGAACCAATATGTAAGTAATACAACTAGTAGGAAAGCCATATTAGACATGGTACTGGGGAATGAGCCTGGCCAGATGATAGTAGTTTCAGTGGTGGAGCATCTTGGGAATAGTGACCATAATTCTGCTAGTTTTAAGTTATTTATGGATAAGGATAAGAGTAGCCTTTGAGTGGAAGTACTATATTGGGCGAAGGCTAACTGCCACAAAATTAGGTCGGAGCTGGTAAATGTAAATTGGGGGCAGCTATTTGAGAGTAAATCCACATCTGGCAGGTGGGAATCTTTTAAAAAGCCAGTTCATTAGAGTTCAGGAACAGAATGTTCCTGTAAAAATGACAGATAAGGATGGCAAGATTCTGGAATCTTCGATCACAAGATAAATTGAGAGTTCATTTAAAAAGAAAAAGGAGACATACGGATAGTTTAGTAAATTGAATACAGAGAGAACCCTCAGAGAGTACAAAGATAGCAGGAAAGAACTCAAACAAGGGCTTAGGGATGGCTAAAGGGGCTGAACAAAAATGAAATGTCTTTGATTATCAGGATTAAGGAAAATCCCAAGCATTTTATCCATATATAAGAAGCAAGAGGATAGCTAGAGAAAGGATAGGTCCAGTCAAAGGACAAAGGGGGGGTTGGGGGGCATTTATATATGCAGCTGAAGAAAATAGGTGAGGTCCTTAATGAATACTTTGAACCTGCATTTACAAAGGAGAAGGATATATTGGAAAGTGAGTCTCAAGAGGGGTAAGTTGATGTTCTGGAGCATGTCAACATAAAAAAGGAAGAGGTGTTGGGTCTTTTCAAAAGCATTAAAGTAGACAATTCCCCAGGGCCTGATGGGATTTATCCCAGAATGCTCAGGGAGGCAGTAGGGCAATTGCCGGGGCCTTGTACAAAATCTTTGTCTCCTCTTTCGTCACAGGAGAGGTCCCAGAGGACTGGAGAATAGCCGCCCTTGTTCCTTTGTTTAAGAAGGGCATCAGGGATCACCTGGGAAATTATAGGCTGGTGATCCTTACGTCAGTCATTGGGAAGTTATTGGAGGTTCTCAGGGATAAGATTTATACACATTTGGGAAAATATGGACTTATTTGCAACAGGCAGCATGGCTTTGTGCAGGGAAGGACGTGCCTCACAAACTTATTTGAGGAAGTGACAAAGATGATTGAGGGCTGGGCAGTGGAAGTTGTCTATATAGATTTTAGCAAAGTCTTTTACATGGCAGGCTGATACAAAAAGTGAAACCATTGGGATTCACAGTGAGCTGATAAGATGGATACAGAATTTGCTTAGTGCTAGAAGACAGATTAGCGGTGGAAGGGTTTTTTCTGCCTAGAGATCTGGGACCAGTGATGTTCTGCAGGGATCAATGGTGACACCCCGGTGTTACAGGTGCTATATAAATGTAAGTTGTTGTTTAAAAATGTATAACCATGATGTTATAAATTAATAATTACTTCTGTAATTTGGCTGGTCAAAACTCTCTGGAGCTTCTCAACAGAGCTACACTTAAGACAGGATTTGTAGATTTCCCAAGTAAATTGGCATTCACCTGAATAATGCCAGTTCGACATAAAAACAATCCTCCATATGTGCAAATTTATGTGTTTCTGCTGCTTCCTCGATCAAAATCCTCTGCTATTTATTTACGTCACTCTATCTCCATGAAAAGAAAAAATTTTATTGACATAACTCAAATCATTTTGGTCATTTGCCTTGCATCCTTTCTTACTGAAACCCGAAATCATCAAGATTTAATTGAAGAGCTTTCAGTCCTGAAGAACCAAAAAAACATTGAGACTCCCAGTTCCACCACCCCCACATCATTCTAACTATGATATATGATCAACTCTTAGGCAATCTCCTTCCTGCTATACTTTATAATGGCATGTCTCAACTAAGCACTAGGCTCTTGATGGGTGGGGTATTTTAACAAACATTATACATATACCACATGGTTGATCAGGATAACTATATACAGAGTAACTTTACAATTTCAATATTGTTTGAGCTCTCCCATTAACTGTTGGAAAACAGGTTCCTTTATGTACTTTTGTACACAAAGATGAATGCCACAGATAAGATGAATGCGCCCTTGAAAACTTCAAAATTATAGATGACTCCCTCAAACAAAACTCTGACCTCTTTGCTTTTGAATCTTTTGACAAGTAGTTTTATTAACAGGTGATCTTCAGAAACAACCCTCCCATCTATACCTTCACCTTAAACTAACCGCTAAACTTGTAGTTTAATCATTCATGGTCACTATCATGCCTGGTCACATTTCTTTGTCAAGGAACATTCTCTTGTTTTTCTGTTTATCTTGTAAACCTTTATATAGCTCTAGCCCATGAAAAGAAGCATTTTATTGACATAACTCAAATCTATAGAGGTTAATCAGTTTGGTAATTTCCTCTGCATCCTTTTTCACTGAAAGCCGAGGTCATCACATTTAATTGAAGAGCTTTCCATAAGACCATAAGACATAGGAGTGGAAGTAAGGCCATTCAGCCCATCGAGTCCACTCCGCCATTCAATCATGCCTGATGGGCATTTCAGCTCTACTTACCCGCATTCTCCCTGTAGCCCTTAATTCCTTCTGACATCAAGAATTTATCAATCTCTGCCTTGAAGACATTTAGCGTCCCGGCCTCCACTGCACTCTGCGGCAATGAATTCCATATGCCCACCACTCTCTGGCTGAAGAAATGTCTCTGCATTTCTGTTCTGAATTTATCCCTCTAATTCTAGTCCTAGTCTCCTCGCCTATTGGAAACAATTTCCTAGCGTCCACCCTTTCCAAGCCATGTATTATCTTGTAAGTTTCTATTAGATCTCCCCTTAATCTTCTAAACTCCAATGAATACAATCCCAGGATCCTCAGCCGTTCCTCGTATGTTAGACCTACCATTCCAGGGATCATCCGTGTGAATCTCCGCTGGACACGCTCCAGTGCCAGTATATCCTTCCTGAGGTGTGGGGACCAAAACTGGACACAGTACTCCAAATGGGGCCTAACCAGAGCTTTATAAAATCTGGTGCTTTTATATTCCAACCCTCTTGAGATAAATGACAACATTGCGTTCGCTTTCTTAATCACGGACTCAACCTGCATGTTTACCTTTAGAGAATTCTCGACTAGCACTCCCAGATCCCTTTGTACTTTGGCTTTATGAATTTTCTCACCATTTAGAAAGTAGTCCATGCCTGTATTCTTTTTTCCAAAGTGCAAGACCTCGCATTTGCTCACATTGAAGTCCATCAGCCATTTCCTGGACCATTCTCCCAAACTGTCTAGATCCTTCTGCAGCCTCCCCACTTCCTCAGTACTACCTGCCTGTCCACCTAACTTTGTATCATTGACAAACTTCGCTAGAATGCCCCCAGTCCTTTCATCCAGATCATTAATATATAATGTGAACAGCTGCAGCCCCAACACTGAACCCTGCGGGACACCGCTTGTCACTGGCTGCCATTCCAAAAAAGAACCTTTTATCCCAACTCTCTGCCTTCTATCAGACAGCCAATCCTCAATCCATACCAGTAGCTCACCTCGAACACCATGGGCCCTCACCTTTCTCAGCAGCCTCCCGTGTGGCACCTTATCAAAGGCCTTTTGGAAGTCTAGATAGACCACATCCACTGGGTTTCCCTGGTCCCTAGATAGACCACATCCACTGGGTTTCAGTCCTCACTAGGCCATTGCACACTCCAAAAAACACTCAGTCCAGAGCTGCCCTGCATGGTTGCTGACATTTACCCCAGACATGGCAAGCAAGGGGAAACTGATACCCACTTTGTGGGCAGGGACTTGGAGGCACTGGTGCAGAAGGTGGTGTAAAGTCAGGTTGTTCACTACCCCAGGCCACAACACCAATCCATGTCAGCTTGGTCCAAGTTGCCACCCAAGTCAGTGCAGTGATGGCCCCCTGGCAGAACGCACAGCACTTTAGGAAGCGAGTCAATGACCTTCTCCATTCTGCCACAGTAAACATAACCATCTTCTCACCGATGCCTCTCATTCACTCACTCTGTCTCTCCTACTATACCCACCTTCCAGCTAGGCTTATCCACCCCATCTCCCTGACACCCTGAATCCTGCTGCACTGTCTAGTCGGTCATACAGGACACCTCCCCACTTGCACCACAATAACAGCTGTGCCACCCATTTTCCTCTCCCTAATACCTTCTTGTATCTCATTCCAGGAGGAAATTTGCACACAACAAGGCAGAAGGGTTCAAGACTGACAAGGATCCGCCCAATATTTGTCTCCTCAGCACTTAACTAGAGAGTATTCTGACTGAGTGTCCTGAGCAGCTTACTGACTGTGTTCAAGCCAGAGGCCCTTGGCTGGTATTGGAGGCCACCTTGACTTATTGTGAAGGGGACCCCAACTGATGACTTTCTCCATTCATCTAATTGCAGTCTGCTGACAACTGGGACAAGCCTACTGGCTTTGCCTCTGTTCTAAACAGCACAACGATACACCCAGTGTGTTCCGGGTATGTCTGGCTGAGGTGTGAGGTGCAGAACTGCAAGGCAAGGTATGGCATGGGTGCAACGATTATCCAACAAGGCTCAAATTAAATGAGCGCTAAAGGAGCAGGTGTAGACACCAAAGATGGCCCAGTCCATGAAATGGCTGCATGTCCTTTAGTGTCCTTGCTGCAGTATTCCAATGTTAATTACTGTAATGCCCCAGGATGCAGCATTGAAGTGTAGAAGCATCTTGTAGGCGGATCAGAGATGTGTCATTATAGGTTCTGAGAGGCTGGAACATGTCAGATGGCAATCTTCATGGGCATGGGGTGTGTGTGGCTAGTGCCCGAGCCCATGTCCTGAGATGTTTGTGCCTGGTTTCCAAAAAAAAGAGGTCCTTTCAGTTGCAAACTCAAATTATTTGGATATTGTCTGGTCGGCATGGACAAGTTGGACTGAAGGGTCTGTTTCTGTGCTGTACATCTCTATGAGTCTATGACTATTTAAATGCAAGAATGACAATGGATGCCAGCAAATGTTTCTTTTCCCTGAGATATTTACATTCTAGAAAAGGCTTCTGGCTTGTGCAGTGAATGCTGATACTTTAAATTCCTTTGAGTGAGAGCTACTGTGGTTTCTCACTAGGGGTGGAGATCACTTCTTACAGGGAGTAAGCTCTTCATAATTTAACTTAATGTGAGGGTCATCACCTCGTCTTGTTTTGGTAACATGTTCGTGGAGGGGGGAGTTTTCCGGGTTTTTTTATCTTGATATCTGGATCATCCCCAATAGATGACTAACAGCTGAGGTGTAAATGCATCTGGAATTATAACACATCATATTTATGTGGGACAGGACTGGTGGAGTATTAAGGAATTCTTTGCCTGTCCCTCAATCTTTTTATTCATAAACTGCTTGAGCTTTTGTGTTCTTATCATCATCAATGCTTATACACATCAAAATTAATGGAAAAACCTGAAACTTTCAAACCAAAGGTTTCTCACTTAAAAGATAGCAACTTGGCTTTAAGCAGCATGCAATAGTGAGCCAAGTGATAGTTTTCCCAGGGAATAAAACAGGCAGCTTTTAGTGGATAGGTTGATGCAGACAATCTGTTGTACAAGCTGTTTGAAGCATTGTGCAACAATTTATGAATCATTCACAGCCAGAATAATTTAATTTGCTTCATAACCATAGACAATAAGAACTGGTAATTATTTAATTCATAAAATAAAATGTAAAAAAATAATGTTTCAGTGAACTGAAATTATTGGTAAAATGGACACTAAGGTGTAGTGTTTAACCTAACAATAAAGCCCTGAGGGCTGTTGGGCTGTGGTTACACTCCAACACCTTGATTACATGTTTGATCTTGCATGGTGACAATCAGAACTAACTCCCCAGTAAGTGAAGCAATATGTTGGTGTTGCATTCATTGTTATCTTGAAACTGATCTTGAAACTTACTGAGTTAAATGATCCCAGCCAATGGAACAGCAATCAACTATTTTGATAGTAAACTCAATTGGTTTCAATATCTGGACCAAGAAAGGAAACAACAAATACCCATTCCAGTTTGATATTCAGTCACTCTTGTATTGGAAGTCTGGATGTGGACAGAATTAGGTGTGGATTATGCATTCAAGTATTAGTCCTTTATCACCTCTCAAGCCTTGCATGTAAAAGACAGATCCTTGGCATACGTGAGTACATGAACTGCATCATTCAGGAGAGACGAGGGAAAGAAATGTTTTATTTCATTTTGAAAGCACAAATATTTTATGCTAATTTTCTTTTGCTGTTTTCTCAAAGATTCAATGACAAGAAAATTTAAGCAATAAGACATTGGTGCCAAGGTTGTATAGCGCTACATGTGACACCAAACCTGAGTTTTGATGATTCTTTCTGGCATTGAGGACAGATTGTGACAGTGAACTAATGACCCACTGTTCAGAGGACTGGTAAATAAATGCTTAAATAAGAAAAGCAGAGATGTAATACAAACCATAAATGTTCACCGGGCTTTATTCTGAACAGGATTCAGCTGCACAGTGATTGATGTATATGGTTGAATAATACAGGAAGCTTCAGTGCTGAGAGACCTGCTATGTTATAATTGATGACTGTACTGATAAAGAATGGCACTGGCAAAAGCACAGCAGATCAGGCAGCATACAAGGAGCAAGAGAGTCAACGTTTCGGGCAGGACTCTTCAGGACTGGGGAGAGGGAAGGGGGCTGAGAGATAAATGGGGGGAGCAGAGTGGGGCGAGGGGAAATGTAGGTGGGATGGCAATAGGTGGGTGATGGTAGGAGATGATGGTGATAGGTCAGTGGGAAGTGTGGAGTGGATAGGTGGAAAGGAAGATGGACAGATAGGTCAGGTCAAGAGGGGGACCTGAGTCGGAGGGTCGGATCTGGGATGGGGTGGGGAGGGGATGAGGGAGGTGAGATTTGGAAACTGGTGGATTCAATGTTCATACACTCCATCCGCCATGACCAGGGCCTCGAAGCCCTCCGTTCCTTCCTCTCCTGACATCCCCAACAGTAGCCTTCCACTGACACTCTCGTTCGTTTGGCTGAACAGGTCCTCACCCTTAACAATTTCTCCTTCGAATCCTCCCACTTTGTCCAGACCAAACGGGTAGCCATGGGCACCTGTATGGGCCCCAGCTATGCCTGTCTCTATGTACACCGGCACCCCTCCCTACCTCTTCCTCCACTACATTTATGACTGCATCGGCACCACCTCGTGCTCCCGCGAGGAGGTTGAGCAGTTCATAAACCGCATCATCTGCCAACATTTCCTACCTGCCAATCTCCCTTCCCACCTATCTGCTCCACCCTCCCTTCTGACCTATCACCTTCATCCCCACCTCCATCCACCCATTGTACTGTTTGATACCTTCTCCCCAGCAACCCCCTCCATAACCCCCCCCCTCCCCCCCCCCCAACCCCCATTGATCTCTCCACCCTGCAGGCTCCCTTCCTCCATTCCTGATGAAGGGCTTTTGCCCGAAACGTCAATTTTTCTGCTCCTCGGATGCTGCCTGACCTGCTAGATTAGACTCAATGTTCATGTCGTGTGATTGTAGGCTCCCAAAGAGGAAGTTGAGGTGTTGACTGGACCTACCTGTCCATCTTCCTTCCCACCTATCCACTCCACACATTCACCAGCACCTCCTACCTTTGCCCACCTATTGCCATCCTACCTACCTTTCCCCAGCCCTACTCCCTTCCCCCTAATGATCTCTCAGTCCCCTTCTCCCTCCCCATTCCTGAAGAAGGCTCCTGCCCGAAAGGCTGACTCTCTTGCTCTTCAGATGCTGCCTGACCTGCTATGCTTTCTCCAGTGCCATGCTTTATTAACTCTGACTCTCCAGCATTTGCAGTCCTCACATTCTCCGAATTGATATCTGTACACTGAGCTGTCACCTTCCAAAGGGTTATGCACTCATTACACCCAGGCAGATTCTAAATGGAAAAGTGCAAGACAATGTCTGACCTATGTGTATCTTGGGACCAATTGTTTTTGCCATTAGCTAATGGCTGGATTTATATGTGAATGCTCTGAGTATTGTTTAATTGGTTGATAAAATATTGATCTGCAATAGAGTCATAGAATCACACAGCATGGATACAGACTCTCCCGTCCAAACCGTCTGTGCCAATCAGACATCCTGATCTTAGTCCCACGTGCCAGCATTTGACTATAGTTTAGACCAGATTGGCAGTGGGGGGTGGGATCCTCAACAGCAGGGAGGCAAGTGTGAGGCTGGAAAGAAATACAGTAATCAGAAACAGTAAGTTGAAGAGACAGGTCAGGCTGGAATGTGACAGGGAGCAAGGAATGTCTGTTGGATTAAATTGTATTTACTTCAATGTAAGAAGGCTGACAGATAAGGCCGATGAACTCAGGGCATGGATATGTATGTGGGGCGGGAATATTGTAGCTATTACTGAAACATGGCTTAGGGAGGGACAGGACTGGCAGCTTAATATGCCAGGGTACAGGTGCTTGAGGTGGGACAGAGCTCGTGGAAGGAGGGAAGGAGGAATTGCATTTTTGATTAAGGCGAGTATCACAGCAGTAATCAGACATGAAGGGTTGTCGAGTGAGGCTTTGTGGGTGGAGCTAAGAAATAAGAAGGGGTTGGTGGCATTATTGGGGTGGTACTATAGGCCGCCAAATAGTCAATGGGAATGTGTGGCACGGTGGCACAGTGGTTAGCACTGCTGCCTCACAGCGCCAGAGACCCGGGTTCAATTCCTGCTTTAGGCAACTGTCTGTGTGGAGTTTGCACATTCTCCCCGTGTCTGTGTGGGTTTCCTCCAGGTGCTCTGGTTTCCTCCCACAGTCCAAAAATGTGCAGGTCAGGTGAATTGGCCATGCTAAATTGCCCATAGTGTTAGGTGTAGGGAATTGGGTCTGGATGGGTTGCTCTTCGGAGGGTCGGTGTGGACTTGTTGGGCCGAAGGGCCTGTTTCCACACTGTAAGTAATCTAATCAAATATGCAGGGAGAAAGGGGAGACTTGCAGGAGCAATAGGGTTGTCATAGTAAGGGATTTTGATTTTTCTAACATGGACTGGGACTGCCAGAGCGTTAAGGGTTTAGATGGGGTAGAATTTGTTAAGTGTGTTCAGGCAAGTTATCTCAAGCAGTATATAAAGGGTCCTACCTGGGATGGGGCAAAACTCGACCTACTCTTGGGAAATTGGGCAGGACAGGTGAATGAGGTGACAGTGGAGGAGCACTTTGGGACAAGTGACCATAATTCTATAAATTTTAAAATAGTTATGGAGAGGGACAAAACTGGTCCACAGGTTCAAGTTCGAAATTGGGGCAAGGTGAATTTTGATGAAACTAGACAGGAGCTTGCAGGGGTTGATTGGAGGAATTTGTTTGCAGGGAAAGGGACTGCCGGCAAGTGAGAGGGGTCTTTAGAAGTGAGATAGCGAGAGTTCAAGGTCTATGTGTTCCTGTGAGGGTGAAGGGCAAGGTTCATAGGAATTGGAAACCCTGGATGACAAGAGATATTGAGGCTTTGACCAAAAAGAATGAGGTGCGGCTCCGGTATGGGCAGTTGGGATCAAGGAAATCCCTGGAGGTATACAGGGAATACAGGAGTTTACTGAAGAAAGAAATCAGGAGGGCAAACAAGGGGACATGAGATAGCCTTGGCTGAGAGAATTGGGTGAATCCAAAGTAGTTCTTTAAGTATATTACAGGAAAAAGAATAACCAGCAAGAGAATAGGGCCCCTCAAGGACCAAAGTGGACATGTATGTGTAGAACTGCAGGTGATAGGCAAGGTTCTCAATGAGTATTTCTCTTCTTGTTTACTATGGAGAAAGATAGGAAGACTTGGGAACTTGGGGAAGTTAGTGGTGATATTTTTGAGGCAGACCTTATCACAGTATAGGAGGTGTTGGATGTATTAGAATGTGGGATGGTGGATAAATCTCCTGATCCTGACCAGATATATCCAAGAACAAGGAGCTGTTTTTGTAAGGTGTGTTCAGGAGGGTTTCCTAACTCAGTACGTTGACAGGCCGACGAGGGGAGCGGCCATTCTAGGCTTGATGCTCGGAAACGAGCAGGGGCAGGTATCAGATCTTGTGGTGGGAGATCATTTTGGTGATAGTGAACACAACTGCCTCACATTCTACATAGCTATGGAGAAGGAGAGGATTAAGCAAAATGGGAGGATATTTAATTGGGGAAGAGGAAACTATGAGGCAATTAGACATGAGTTAGGAAGCATGGACTGGGAGCAATTGTTCCATGGTAAAGGCACTATAGACATGTGGAGCCTCTTTAAGGAACAGTTGTTGCGAGTGATGAATAAATATGTCCCTCTGAGACAGGCAAGAAGGGGTAAGATAAAGGAACTTTGGATAACGAGAGCGGTGGAGCTTCTTGTCAAAAGGAAGAAGGTAGCTTACATAAGGTGGCGGAAGCTAGGGTCAAGCTCAGCTCTAGAGGATTACAGGCAGGTGAGGAACGAGCTCAAAAATGGTCTGAGGAGAGCCAGGAGGGGGCACGAGAAAGGCTTGGCAGAACGGATTAGGGAGAACACAAAGGCATTTTACACTTATGTGAGGAATAAGAGAATGGTCAAAGAAAGAGTAGGGCCGATCAGGGATAGCATAGGGAACTTGTGTGTGGAGTCTGAGGATATAGGGGAAGCCCTAAATGAGTTTTTTGCTTCTGTGTTTACGAAAGAAACAAACTTTGTAGTGAATGAAACCTTTCAAGAGCAGGTGCGCATGCTGGAATGGATAGAGATAGAGGAAGCTGATGTGCTGAAAATTTTGTCAAACATTAAGATTGACAAGTCACCAGGCCTGGACCAGATTTGTCCTCGCCTCCTTTGGGAAACGAGAAATGCAATTGCTTGTGAAGATCTTTGCATCCTCGCTCTCCACTGGAGTCATACCTGAGGACTGGAAAGAGGCAAATGTAATTCCTCTCTTCAAGAAAGGAAATAGGGAAATCCCCGGCAATTACAGACCAGTAAGTGTCACGTCTGTTGCCTGCAAGGTGTTAGACAGGATTCTGAGGGATAGGATTTATGACCATCTGGAACAGCATGGTTTGATTTAATGCATGCAAGATGGCTTTGTGAGGGGCAGGTCAAGCCTCACAAACCTTATCGAGTTCTTTGAGGATGTGACTAGAAAAATTGATGAGGGTCGAGCTGTGGATGTGGTGTATATGGACTTCAGCAAGGCATTTGATAAGGTTCCCCATGGTAGGCTCATTCAGAAGGTCAGGAGGAATGGGAACTTAGCTGTCTGGATACAGAATTGGCTGGCCAACGGAAGACAGCGAGTGGTAGTAGAAGGAAAATATTCTGCCTGGAAGTCAGTGGTGAGTGGTGTTCCACAGGGCTCTGTCTTGGGCCTCTATTGTTTGTAATTTTTATTAATGACTTGGATGAGGGGATTGAAGGATGGGTCAGCAAGTTTGCAGACGACACAAAGGTTGGAGGTATCGTTGACAGTGTAGAGGGCTGTTGTAGGCTGCAGCGGGACATTGACAGGATGCAGAGATGGGCTGAGACGTGGCAGATGAAGTTCAACCTGGATAAATGCAAGGTGATGCATTTCGGAAGGTCGAATTTGAAAGCTGAGTACAGGATTAAGGATAGGATTCTTGGCAGTGGGGAGGAACAGAGGGATCTTGGTGTGCAGGTACATAGATCCCTTAAAATGGCCACCCAAGTGGACAGGGTTGTTAAGAAAGCATATGGTGTTTTGGCTTTCATGAACGGGGGATTGAGTTTAAGAGTCGTGAGATCTTGTTGCAGCTCTATAAAACTTTGGTTAGACCGCACTTGGAATACTGCGTCCAGTTCTGGTTGCCCTATTATAGGGAAGATGTGGATGCTTTGGGGAGGGTTCAGTGGAGGTTTACCAGGATGCTGCCTGGACTGCAGGGCTTATCTTATGAAGAGAGGTTGACTGAGCTCGGACTTTTTTCATTGGAGAAAAGGACGAGGAGAGGGGACCTAACTGAGGTATACAAGATAATGAGAGGCATAGATAGAGTCGATAGCCAGAGACTATTTCTCAAGGCAGAAATGGCTAACACGAGGGGTCATAGTTTTAAGCTGGTTGGTGGAAAGTATAGAGGGGATGTCAGAGGCGGGTTCTTTACACAGAGAGTTGTGAGAGCATGGAATGCATTGCCAGCAGCAATTGTGGAAGCAAGGTCATTGGGGACATTTAAGAGACTGCTGGACATGCATATGGTCACAGACATTTGAGGGTGCATACATGAGGATCAATGGTCGGCACAACATCGTGGTCTGAAGGACATGTTCTATGCTGTATTGTTCTATGCTCTAACACTGCAAAAGGCCAGAGAAGAGATTGTGGTGGCTCTCGCTGATATTTTTGTATCATTGTTAGTCACTGGTGAGGTCCCGGAAGATTGTAACGAATATTGTGCCATTATTCAAGAAGGACTATAAAGAAAAGCCTGGGAATGGATAGACCAGTAAGCTTAACATCTGTGGTAGATAAGTTACTTGAGAAGAGTCTGAGGGATAAGATATACATGCATTTGGAAAGACAGAGTTTGATTAGGAATAATCAGCAAGGCTTTGTGAGTGGATGATCATGCCTCACAAATTTGTTAGCTGAAAATGTGTTGCTGGAAAAGCACAGCAGGTCAGGCAGCATCCAAGGAACAGGAGAATCAACATTTCGGGCATGAGCCCTTCTTCAGGAATGAGGAAAGTATGTCCAGCAGGCTAAGATAAAAGGTAGGGAGGAGGGACTTGGGGGAGGGGCGTCGGAAATGTGATAGGTGGAGGGAGGTCAAGGTGAGGGTGATAGGCCGGAGTGGGGATGGGGGCGGAAAGGTCAGGAAGAAGATTGCAGGTTAGGAAGGCAGTGCTGAGTTCGAGGGATTTGACTGAGACAAGGTGGGGGGAGGGGAAATGAGGAAACTGGAGAAATCTGAGTTCATCCCTTGTGGTTAGAGGGTTCCTAGGTGGAAGATGAGGCGCTCTTCCTCCAGCCGTCGTGTTGCTATGGTCTGGCGATGGAGGAGTCCAAGGACCTGCATGTCCTTGGTGGAGTGGGAGGAGAAGTTGGTGTTGAGCCACGGGGTGGTTGGGTTGGTTGGTCCGGTTGTCCCAGAGGTGTTCTCTGAAACGTTCCACAAGTAGGCGGCCTGTCTCCCCAATATAGAAGAGGCCACATCGGGTGCAGCGGATGCAATAAATGATGTGTGTGGAGGTGCAGGTGAATTTGTGGCGGATATGGAAGGATCCATTGGGGCTTGGAGGGAAGTAAGGGGGGAGGTGTGGGCGCAAGTTTTGCATTTCTTGCGGTTGCAGGGGAAGGTGCCGGGAGTGGAGGTTGGGTTAGTGGGGGGTGTGGACCTGACGAGGGAGCCACGGAGGGAGTGGTCTTTTTGGAAAGCTGGTAGGGGAGGGGAGGGAAATATATCCTTGGTGTTGGGGTCCGTTTGGAAGTGGCGGAAATGACAACGGATGATACGATGTATATGGAGGTTGGTGGGGTGGTAGGTGAGGACCAGTGGGGTTCTGTCCTGGTGGCGATTGGAGGGGCGGGGCTCAAGGGCGGAGGAGCGGGAAGTGGAGGAGATGCGGTGGAGGGAATCGTTGATCACGTCTGGGGGGAAATTGCGGTCTTTGAAGAAGGAGGCCATCTGGGTTGTACGATATTGTAACTGGTCCTCCTGGGAGCAGATGCGGCGGAGACGAAGGAATTGGGAATATGGGATGGCATTTTTACAGGGGGCAGGGTGGGAGGAGGCGTAGTCTAGGTAGCTGTGGGAGTCGGTCGGTTTATAGTAAATGTCCGTGTTGATTCGGTCGCCTGAAATAGAAATGGAAAGGTCTAGGAAGGGGAGGGAGGAGTCTGAGATGGTCCAGGTGAATTTGAGGTTGGGGTGGAAGGTGTTGGTAAAGTGGATGAACTGTTCAATCTCCTCGTGGGAGCACAAGGCAGCGCCGATACAGTCATCGATGTAGCGGAGGAAAAGGTGGGGGGTGGGGCCAGTGTAGTTGCGGAAGATGGACTGTTCCACATATCCTACGAAGAGACAGGCATAGCTGGGGCCCATGCGGGTGCCCATGGCTACTCCTTTCGTTTGGAGGAAGTGGGAGGATTGGAAAGAGAAGTTGTTCAGGGTGAGGACCAGTTCAGTCAGTCGAAGGAGGGTGTCAGTGGAAGGGTACTGGTTGGTACGCTGGGAGAGGAAGAAGCGGAGGGCTTTGAGTCCTTCGTGATGGGGGATGGAGGTGTATAGGGACTGGATGTCCATGGTGAAGATAAGGCGTTGGGGACCGGGGAAGTGAAAATCATGGAGGAGGTGGAGGGCGTGGGTGGTGTCCCGAATGTAGGTGGGGAGTTCTTGGACTAAGGGGGACAGGACCGTGTCGAGGTATGCAGAGATGAGTTCGGTGGGGCAGGAGCAGGCTGAGACAATGGGTCGGCCGGGGCAGTCAGGTTTGTGGATTTTGGGCAGGAGGTAGAAACGGGCGGTGCAGGGTTGTGGGACTATGAGGTTAGAGGCGGTGGATGGGAGATCCCCTGAGGTGATGAGGTTATGGATGGTCTGGGAGATGATGGTTTGGTGGTGGGAGGTGGGGTCATGGTCAAGGGGGCAGTAGGAGGAGGTATCTGCGAGCTGGCGTTTAGCCTCAGCGGTGTAAAGGTCGGTGCACCAACCTACTACCGCGCCTCCCTTGTCTGCCGGTTTGATAGTGAGGTTGGGGTTGGAACAGAGGGAGTGGAGGGCTGCACGTTCCGAGGGTGAGAGGTTGGAGTGGGTGAGAGGGGTGGAGAGGTTGAGGCGGTTAATGTCGCGGCGGCAGTTGGCTATGAAGAGATCGAGGGCAGGTAAGAGACCAGCACGGGGTGTCCAGGTGGATGGGGTGTGTTGGAGGCGGGAGAAGGGGTCGTTAGAGGGTGGGCGAGAATCCTGGTTGAAGAAGTAGGCGCGGAGGCGAAAGCGGCGGAAGAATTGTTCGATGTCACGCCGCGTGTTGAACTCGTTAATCCGAGAGCGTAGGGGAATGAAGGTGAGGCCTCTGCTGAGGACTGATCTTTCATCCTCAGAGAGGGGGAGGTCTGGAGGGATGGTGAAAACACGGCAGGGCTGGGAGCTAGGACCTGGGACCTGGTGTGGGACTGGAGCTGGGAGTGGGGGCGGCGTTAGGCGTGGGGGTGGGAATCGGGGTGGGGACGGAGATCGGCATGGGGGCGGGGTTAGACGTGGTGACGGAGATCGGCGTGGGGACGGAGACTCATGCGCCCTGGTCGTTGTGCAGGTTAGTGATGTCACTGGGGGCGGAAGTGGCTGTGGCAATGGCAACCCAGGGGGCAGAAGTGGCTGTGGCGACTACAGAAACGGTATTATTCCCAATAGCCGCGGAGTTCGCGAATCTGTCGGCGATGGTCTTCCTGGCGATCATGGAGGTGGTTGTCTGGGCGGCGATTGTGGAGGCTGCGAGGTCGGTGGGGGTGGAAGTGACGTCATGGTTCGCGGCGGCGGTTGTTGCCGTGGGCGCTGTAGCGGCCGCGTGGTTAATGGCGCCGGAGTGATTTCGGAGGCCGATGGAAGATCACCACCACCACCACCATCCCCACCACCAAGGATATATTTCCCTCCCCTCCCCTATCAGCATTCCGAAAAGACCACTCCCTCCGTGACTCCCTCGTCAGGTCCACATCCCCACCAACCCAACCTCCACTCCCGGCACCTTCCCCTGCAACCGCAAGAAATGCAAAACTTGCGCCCACACCTCCCCCCCTTACTTCCCTCCAAGGCCCCAAGGGATCCGTCCATATCCACCACAAATTCACCTGCACCTCCATACACATCATTTATTGCATCCGCTGCACCCGATGTGGCCTCCTCTATATTGGGGAGACAGGTCGCCTACTTGCGGAATGTTTTAGAGAACACCTCTGGGACACCCGGACCAACTAACCCAACCACCCTGTGGCTCAACACTTCAACTCCCCCTCCCACTCCACCAAGGACATGCAGGTCCTTGGACTCCTCCATCGCCAGACCATAGCAACACGACGGTTGGAGGAAGAGCGCCTCATCTTCCGCCTAGGAACCCTCCAACCACAAGGGATGAACTCAGATTTCTCCAGTTTCCTCATTTCCCCTCCCCCCACCTTGTCTCAGTCAAATCCCTCGAACTCAGCACCGCCTTCCTAACCTGCAATCTTCTTCCTGACCTTTCCGCCCCCACCCTCACTTCGGCCTATCACCCTCACCTTGACCTCCTTCCACCTATCACATTTCCAACGCCCCTCCCCCAAGTCTCTCCTCTCTACCTTTTATCTTAGCCTGCTGGACACACTTTCCTCATTCCTGAAGAAGGCCTCATGCCCGAAATGTCGATTCTCCTGTTCCTTTGATGCTGCCTGACCTACTGTGCTTTTCCAGCAACACATTTTCAGCTCTGATCTCCAGCATCTGCAGTCCTCACTTTCTCCTCACAAATTTGTTAGAGTTCTTTGATGAAGTGACCAGGAAGGTTGATGAAGACAGGGCAGTAGATGTAGTCTATATGGCGTTGAGTAAGGCTTTTGATAAGATTCCACAAGGTAGGCAGTTCTGGAAGAATAGATCGCATGGAATCCAAGGTGAGCTGGCAAATTGGATGCAAAATTGGCTTGATGGTAGGAAGCAGAGAGTAATAGTGGAAGGATGCTTGTCAGACTGGAGGCCTGTGACTAGTGGAGTGCCTCAGGGGTCGGTGCTGGGCCCATTGCTGTTTGTTATCTGTATCAATGATTTGGATGAGAATGTGCAAGGCAAGATTCATACATTTGCAGATGACAAACTTCCAGGTCAGAACCGTCCCATGACCTGTCCTACCGGCCTATCTTCTTTTCCACCTATCCACTCCACCCTCCTCTCTGACCTATCACCTTCATCCCACCCCCATCCACCCATTGTACTCTTTGCTACCTTCCCCCACCCTCCTCTCTGACCTATCACCTTCATCCCACCCCCATCCATCCATTGTACTCTTTGCTACCTTCCCCCACCCTCCTCCCTGACCTATCACCTTCATCCTCACCCCCACTCACCTATTGTACTCTATGCTACTTTCTGCCCACCCCCACGCTCCTCTCACTTATCTCTACACCCATCAGGCACTCTGCCTGTATTCCTGATGAAGGGCTTTTGCCTGAAATGTTGATTTTCCTGTTTTTCAGACTGGAAGCTTATGACCAGTGGTGTGCTACAAGGATTGATGCTGGGTCCACTGCTTTTAATCATTTATATAATTGATTTGTATGTGAATATAGGAGGCAGAGTTAGTAAGTTTGCAGATGACACCAAAATAGTTGGTGTAGTGGACAGTGAAGAAGACAATGGGACCTTGATTTGATGAGTCAAAGGGCCAAGGAGTGTCAGATGGAGTTTGATTTAGACAAATGTGAGGGGTTATATTTTGGTAAGTCAAACCAGGGCAGGACTTATACAGTAGATGGTAGAGCCCTGGGGAGTGTTGCTAAACAAATAGACCTAGGGCTGCAGGTGCATAGTTTCTTGAAAGTCAAGTGGTAGATAGGTTGGTGAAGAAGATATTTGGCTTCAGTGGTCATAACATTGAGTTTCGGAGTTGGGATATTATGTTACGGCTGTAGATGAGATTGGTGAGGCAGTTTTGGAATAGTGTATACAATTCCGGTTGCCCTTCTATAGGAAGGATGTTGTTAAATTTGAGAGGGTGCCAAGGTTGGAGGGTTTGAGCTATAGGGAGGGGCTAAATAGGCTGGGGCTATTTTCCCTGGATCATTGGAGGCTGAGGGGTGCCCTTGTAGAGGTTTATAAAATCATGAGGGTAATGGACAGGGTGAATAGCCAAGGTCATTTTCCTCAGTTGGGGGAGTCAGTTATTCTTGAATAACGTATGCAAATACTTGATAGTTTGGATTTAGCCTGTTATGTATTTTGGTACATGAGAAATAATTATTCTCTGCTGCGGAAAATACCAGATAATTGTGGCTATTACTGGATTGTTAAATGGAAATATGACTTCCATTAAAATAGTCAATTTGGAAGTTAGCTCCATGTATTTAGTATAATAGTTCCCTCTGGGAGAAAGTGAGGACTGCTGATGCTGGAGATCAGAGTCAAAAAGTGTGGTGCTGTAAAAGCACAGACTATCAGGCAGCATCCGAGGAGCAGGACAGTCAACGTTTTGAGCGTAAGCTCTGTCTGATGAAGAGCTTATGCTCAAAACGTCAACCCTCCTGCTCCTTGGATACTGCCTGAACAGCTGTGATTTTCCAGCACCACACTTTTTGACTATAATAGTTGCCTCTGCAGTGTTACTAGGCTGAACCTTACAGTTTTTTGGCGAGTTGTCAGTTTTGTCGAGCTTCTTGGAAGGTTTCTCACTGCAAGGCCTAGCGAGACCTCTCACCACATCATACCAAACTTGTCTCATTAGCTACCTAACCCATCCCAATGTCCACTTCAACCTGACAGTTCACTTCCTGCCTGTAGAGACCCATCACAGTTAGCTTTGCCTCCAACAGTTCTCCATCCCCATGAGCCCTAAACGTATACCTTGATGATATCCAACCTGATCCTCCATACTCCCCGCGTTTAGGCTATGGAAGTGCACACTGTCAATAAATCCCCTCTGCAGCCTACAATGCCATATGAAAAAGCCATTGTGCATACCCACCTTGGTATTCCACTGTCCCTATCCTGGACAGTTCCCTGCTGATAAGCATGCGAAGCAGTCTTTCTATGTGTCTGCATCTACAAACGTGTCAATACAACAGCTGCAAATTGAGGGGTGATAGATTTAAGACAGTTGTCAGAGGCAGGTTCTTTACTCAGAGAGTGGCAAAGGCATGGAATGCTCTGCCTGCCAATGTAGTTAACTTAACCACATTAGGGAAATTTAAACAATCCTTGGATAAGCATATGGATGATGATGGGATAGTGTACGGGGTTGGGCTTAGATTAGTTCACAGATCAGTGCAACATCGAGGGCCGAAGCGTCTGTTCTGCACTGTATCATTCTATGTTCTATGTAATCGCACTGACACCCGCTGGATTCTAGCTGAAGAGCCAACATTCTAGCTGATATGTCACAACAAGATTAGGCAAGGTATGGATGCTGTGAGCATTCAGGTAGACAGTAATTGGGTAAGCGTACAGCCCAGAGACAGAGCCTGCACCCAAAATATCCTTGCAGCAACCTTTCAATGCTAGTTGCTGGTGGTGCCCTACAACTTGGTGAGGTCATGTTTGGAGTACAGTGTCAAGTTTTGGTCGTCACTAAGATGGGGAATGATGTGGAGGCTTTGATGCGGGCACAAAAGAGGTTTACCAGGATGTATTAACTATAAGGAAATGGTTGGACAAACTTGGACTGGTTTTGCTCGAGCGTCAGAGGTTGAAGGGCAAACTGATAGAAGTACACAAGATTATGAGAAGACATGGATAGATTGGAAGATTAGAATCTTTTTTCCAGGGTGGAAACGTCAAATACCAGGGGGCATAGCCTTAAGATAGATGCGGGAAGTTTTATGGGGATGTAAAAGGACCATGTTTTTACACAGAGGGTTTTACATGCCTGGAAAACATTGCCTCGGGAGGTTGTAGAACAGTTACACCAGAAAAGTTTAAGATGCATTTAGACAGACACATGAAGAAGCAGAGAATAGAGTGATGTAGACAATGTGCAGGCAGGTGGGATTAGTTTAGAATGGCATCATGGTTGGCACAGACATGATGGGCTGACGGGACTATTGCACTGTTCTGCATTCTTGTGCACATCTGTTCTTCCTTTGCATCCTGCAAATGGATCAGAGAGGTGCCATGAGAATACTGAGGGATTGGCAAATATCAGATGCCAATGTCCATTGGCAAGGAGTGCATACAGCTGCTGCCCATGGATAATACCCTGAGATATTGTTGTGGTGTTGAACAACATGGAGACTCCTCCCAGCCAGTGGAGAGCTGCAGTTTCCAGTTAATTGCCCTAGCTTCCATGTTGAGTGATGAGTATTAGGATAGAATTTTGCATATTAATGAGGCAATATGTGCAGTTAATAACTTTGTTAACAGACAATAATTCCCCTTAATATCCAATTTGCTGTTGTTTAATGAAAATCTCACCTCAGATTTAGTTTAAAGATGCAGTGGTTCTTCTGATATTGCCACAAATCTTTCTCTAGCTAAAATTGTTGTGCCCGTATAAGATTCTGCCTCATCATGAGCTGATCACATAGAAAGATTTGCATTTATGTAACACTGTTCATGACCTTAAGAAGTCCCAAATGTCTTACAACTGATCCAGTTGTTTTGAAGTGTAGTCACTGTTCTAATACAGGAAATGTAGCGACTAACCTACACACAACACAACAATAATCTTATATGATTCTACATCCTGTGATCTGTTTCAGTGATGTTAGTCAACAAGGAAGGACACGAGGGATAACTCCTGCTTCTTCATGACAGTAGTGCCACGGGATATTTTATGTCGACCTAAGAAGGTAGATGGAGTCTCTGTTTAAAACCTTATCTATAAGGTGGCATCTCCAACAATGAAACATCTTCAATGCTGCATTGGAGTGAACTGAAGTCCTCAGAGTGGATATTCAATCCTCGTTCCTCTGATTCAGAGCTGAGTATGCTCCCAATGAGCAATGGCTGACATAGCAAATAGTAGCAAAATTAAATTTATAGGCAGGTACAACATCTTGTGTAGAAACTAAAAGACCTTCAGTACAAGTCTTCTTCAGCTACAATCCTGGAATTCCCTCCCTAGTGGCACCCTGGGTCAACCAACAGCGGCAGTTCAAGAAGTTAGCTCACCCCCACCTTCTCCAGAACAGTTAGGGACGGGTAATAAATGCTGGCCCAGCCAGTAACACCCATATCCCACAAATGTGTGAAAAACATCACTTGCCTCCCTTTAAAAATTATGGGATGGATTTTCTGAGGAGCATCAACTTCAGGCAGACTGCTACTCCAGCCCTTCCTTCCCTTTGTCCTTCTCTTTTATGAAAAGAGGGAGCTCCACATTTCTGAGAAGCCGTGCTCGGGAGTACTAGAGAGAACTGTGGAGGGGTATTTCCTTTCTGGTGCACAGTACTTCATGGGTAGGTAAGCCATGGCCCATTTTCACAGCCGTCAGTTGTTATAATCTGAAATGTAATTTATTCTGACAGCCATTTTGACAGCCGCTATCAGACGTTAAGTACACAAGATAAGTGTGATGTTAAGGTGCTGAGAGGGCAGGGTGTAAGATGGGTAGGAAGGTGGGGTACCAGTTGTCAACGTAGAATGCCAGGGGATAGGATGCCAATTGCATACGTGTTAGGCTTCCAAGTAAATACGATGCCAGGTGAGCAGGCTACCAGGATGCAAAGTGGCAAGAGGGCCAAGGGAATGATGCACTATTTTGGGATGTTTGGAGTGGGTGGCGGAAAATTAGTTTGCCAAGGGTGAGGGGCGTTAGAGCAAGATCTGGAAGATATGCTTGGGTCTGTCAACAGTGACAGGGTGGGGGTGGGTTTGGGGTGGCTCCACTGGTGGGGAAAGCAGAATCAGGGACGGAGTAGAGAAAGGGCTCAGACTCATCAACAGGGACAGTGGGGTCAGGTCCCAGGGTCTAGGGTCAGGTTTTTGGGTGTGTACATGGTCTGGGCGAGATGGGTGTGTGTGTGGAAAGTATGGGGTCAGTTAAATAGTTACTCAAGGGTTAGACTATATATTTAATAATCTAACTTTTCCTGAGTGATCATTTGTTCAATTTAATTGGAATTCGCTGCATTTTCAAATTTAGGTGAAAACTTTCGGAGTGTTCCAGGCATAAGGAATTGATCGGGCGGTCTTTCCATTTCCCAGATAATTCCTTTATAAGTTATATTTTGTAAGGTCCCCCACGAAACTCACATCAACACGTGAAGTAACAACTGCCCTTCAAGCAGAAAATCCAGGCCTATGACCTAATGCATCTCTGCATGACCAAAACTGTTGAATTGAATTGATTTGAATTTATTGTCACATGTACTGAGGTACAGCGAAAAGCTTTGTGTCTGGTGCCTTTTGTATTACGTGAGACCATCCTTCTGCCATAAATTACCATTATGCCTTCAGTTGTGGATCATTAGCTTTTTCTTCATGAAGTTGGATGCAAATGTACAAAACTCATCAGATGGACCTGAAGCATTGCTATTGTTGAGAACCAGAGCAAACCCCCTCAAAACATATCACGGAGATAGCCTAGACCCTCGCTTTTATCTTATTTTAAGGTATATATAAGGAGCTGTGTTCCAGGTGTGATTCGATTGGTCAAATTGCTAGGTTTTAAACAGAACACACTTTATTCTTATACCACAACTGAAACAAAAACGAAGAATTAATTTTATTCTACCAAAATACGTACAAAAAAGTATTGTTTAACTACTACTCATCAACTGTTCCAATAAACATCCCATAAACACACCCCTGGCAAAGGCAAATCCAGCAAAACAGATTTTTCATTACAATCCCCTCTATTCCAGGAGAAGGAAAACTGATGGAATCAATCTAGCAGCAGAGAGAGAACTCAAGCTTTTGCAGCAGCAGAGAGAGAACTGTATCTACCAGCTTCAACTCTAAAACCCCAACATTAACAACTGAAAGCAAAACTAAAATCCTGGGTCTGACTGCACCCATTCATGCTTCTTTGGTCGACTTTAAAAAAAAGAATGAAAGCTGTTCACTCTGCTTTCCATGGAGCAGACACCGCAGCACCAGGTTCACAACTCCTCTCTTCAGGAGAAACAGGACACAACAAATTATCTTTAAGGTACATCTCATCACACTGTCTGTACTGTCAATTTTGATTAGAATCCCTACAGTGTGAAACAGGCCATTTGGCCCAACAGGTCCACACCGACCCTTCAAAGAGTCACCCACCCCAACTCGTTCCCCTAACCTATATTTACCCCTGACTAATGCACCTAACACTACGGGCAATTTAGCATGGCCAATTCACATAACCTGCACATACAGTCATAGAGTCACAGAGATGAACAGCATGGAAACAGACCCTTTGGTCCAACCCGTCCATGCTGACCAGATATCCCAACCCAATCTAGTCCCACCTGACAGCACCCGGCCCATATCCCCCCAAACCCTTCCTATTCATATACCCATCCAAATGCCTCTTAAATGTGGCAATTGTACCAGCCTCCACCCCCTTCTCTGGCAGCTCATTCCATACATGTACCACACTCTGTATGAAAAGGTTGCCCCTTAGATCTCTTTTATATCTTTCCCCTTTCACCCTAAACCTATGCCCTCTAGTTCTGAACTCCCCCACCCCAGGGAAAAGACTTTGTCTATTTATCCTATCCATGCCCCTCATAATTTTGTAAACCTCTATAAGGTCACCCCTCAGCCTCCGATACTCCAGAGAAAACAGCCCCAGCCTGTTCAGCCTCTCCCTATACTCAAATCCTCCAACCCTAGCAACATCCTTGTCAATCTTTTCTGAACCCTTTTAAGTTTCATAACATCTTTCCGATAGGAAGGAGACCAGAATTGCACACAATATTCCAATAGTGGCCTAACCAATGTCCTGTACTGTCACAACATGACCTCCAAACTCCTGTACTCAATACTCTGACCAATAAAGGAAAGCATACCAAACACATTCTTCACTATCCTATCTACCTGCAACTCTACTTTCAAGGAGCTATGAACCTGCACTCTAAGCTCTCTTTGTTCAACGACATTCCCGAAGACCTTACCATTAAGTATATAAGTCCTGCTAAGATTTGCTTTCCCAAAACGCAGCATCTCACATTTATCTGAATTAAACTCCATCTGCCACTTCTCAGCCCATTGGCCCATCTGATCAAGATCCCGTTGTAATCTAAGGTAACCTTTTTCACTGTCCAGTACACCTCCAATTTTGGTATCATCTGCAAACTTACTAACTTTACCTCATATGCTCGCATCCCAATCATTTATATAAATGACAGAAAGTAGAGGACCCAGCACTGATCCTTGTGGCACTCCACTGGTCACAGGCCACCAGTCTGAAAAACAACCCTCCACCACCACCCTCTGTCTTATACCTTTGAGCCAGTTCTGTATCCAAATAGCTAGTCCTCCCTGTATTCCGTGAGATCTAACCTTGCTAACCAGTCTCCCATGGGAAACCTTGTTGAACGCCTTACTGAAGTCCATATAGATCACATTTACTGCTCTGCCCTCATCAATCCTCTTTGTTACTTCTTCAAAAAACTCAATCAAGGCTGTGAGACATGATTTCCCTTGTAGTGATGGGTAAAACCAAAGGGCACGATAAAAAAATCTACACACACTGATGCTGGCAGCTCATTTTGAAGGACTCATCTTCAACGTTAAGAAGTACCAGGTTAGATCAACCGATCTGGCTTGATCTGGTCAGGCTGTGAGGCCAAGAATCGTATCACTTATGCCTACTCCCCAAAGCAAAGAAGATCTGTGGAGGTGTCTCAGATTTTTAATATTCCTCCTATCACACAGATCAAACTTTTGAAATGCCTCATATAAATGGCAGGAGGACCATTGACACATGTTTGAATTAATCAAATAAGTATTGCCTGCAGAAATCCTTATCCAATAGTACAATGACCCAATGAAGATAATAATCCTGGAAGGTGATGCATTTCAGAAAGGTCTGACTGAGAATATCACACAAGATGGCACATCAATTATATTTGAATCCAAAGGTCTATTGCATGTTCAATCCAATTATTCCAACATAGAATGTGAAACTTCATTTTTAGTTTGAAATCAAAAAGATTTCAGACATATTTGTCTGGTAAGCAATTCACTGTTGAAATTAAGCACAAAATATTGAAAATGATTTGGTGTAAACAACTACAATGACATCTCGAAAAAGTACAGGAGTACGATTTCAACATCTGCTACAAATGTGTTACTAAAGTGTGTTCACACACTAAGTAGATTATCAAATCTGAATAAGAATGTTCAAATTCCAACAGACTTACAAATTTAGGATGGCATGGTGGCTCATTGCTTAGCAGCGCTGCCTCACAGTGTCAGTGATCTGGGGTCGACTCCCGCCTTGGGCAAATGTCTGAATGGAGTTTGCTCATTGTTTGCGTGGGTTTCCATCAGGTGCTCCAGTTTCCTCCCACAACTTTTCTTTTTTGGTCAGAGTATTAAGTACAGAAGTTGGCATGGACGGCATGGATGTGTTGGACCGAAGGGTCTGTTTCCATGCTGTACATCTCTATAACTCTATGACTCTATATCATCAACAATACACATGCTCAGGAACCTTTCCGTCATTCTGTCCATATGGTGCTGGTACAGATCCTGACTGATATTCTGAGACGTGGTTCCTGGAAGGCAAATCTTCCAAATATGGTTCTGGGAGAAGTGATTTCTTGAATGAATGGACCAATATCAATGCTGGCATCCAGGTTGAGAAAGAATTTTGCTTCTGTGAGTTTTGGATTCAATTCTCCTCATTGTGAGATTTTGAGTGGGCACCTCTTGAGTACTGAAAATGTGTTGCTGGAAAAGCGCAGCAGGTCAGGCAGCATCCAAGGAGCAGGAGAATCGACGTTTCGGGCATGAGCCCTTCTTCAGGAATGAGGAAAGTGTGTCCTGCTGGACACACTTTCCTCATTCCTGAAGAAGGGCTCATGCCCGAAATGTCGATTCTGACCCACTTGGTTAAATTCTGACCCACTTGGTTAAAATAGCACTGATGCCCTCACCTTGTGATGAAACACCAATGAGGGATCAGTCTGTTTCTAACGGTTGCCTTTGACACCTCGGCCACGTTTGAAATCGGTGGTCACAGTGGTTTTGACGGGTGCAGGATGATAAATAAATTGATTATTTTTAATGTTAAGTTTCTGTTGGGCTCAATGGGTTAAAATATGGTTTTGAGTTTTAACTAATTTGGACAGTTAATAAATTTATCATTTTTAATGCTAAGTTTCTGTTGGACTCACTAAGTTAAAACATGAGTTTGAGTTTTAATTAATTGTACATAATTTTTCCATACACTGCGGCTTGTCTTTCACTCTCCACTCCTGTCAGAGCCTATGTTTGCACATAACTTCCATCTGCTGTAATGCAGGATTTGGGAGGCAGCCCTGAAGTACATTTAAACATTGTGACATACCCATTAATTTCCATGGAGTGAGAGTTTTGTTTTTCGTGGTCATTTGTATCACCAGTACTCATACTGAGATATTAATCACAGAAAGACATCCTTACATACTGAAGTAAACAGAATGTAACACAAAATTGGTAAACCAGTAATACTTTGAAATTTAGCTTTAAAATTATCCAGATAACTGAATTGAAACTGATGTTGAGCAGTGACTAATATGGGTTATTATGAATGAGGAATTGCAAAGTACTGATGAAAGTAAAGTAAAATGCAATGCATTTTTCGTAAGATGTAGAACAACTATAAAGCAGCTGATAAACTGCATGCAATTTTAGTTCCAATGAGTTATGATTTTTTTATTTTAAATTATCATCCTGTAACAGTCTTCCCCACATAAAAGAGTAGGGAGTTAATCGTTGTCAAGGTCCTTTTTCAAGCACAGGGTACAGCTCCAATTGAGACAGGCAGCTTGCAAAATGTGTGCTGCCTCCTCAAAGAAAAACATAAAAGGAAGGAAGCCAGTCAGTCGATTCTAAATATGTTCTGTGGAAAGAATTATCCAGTATAATCCCACTGGTTCAGTACAGGCTCTATAGCCCTGGAGGTTATGACTGTGTTTCAGTGCATCTAAGTGAATTCAGCGTGCAACCCAGTATGAAACATTTTGCTGGCTGGCTGCATATTGAAAGGGGGGATCAGCAACGTGTGAGATTAACATGTGCCTCTCAAAGACATCCTTCCTTTCTTAAAGGGGAGCTGTACTTCTTGGACTGATTGTTGAGTAAGGGGTGAATTATACCTTTTATTCTAAGAATATCCACTAAGCATGAGCAAAAAGAGCTTTGACGTAACAAAATCACATCACATGGAAGCTGAGTCTGTCTTACTATGACTTGGAAATAGTTATGTTTAATAAAGTTTGCTAAGGCTCACTCAACGGTATGTTTCTACAGAGATGCTGCTTCAGACTGTCTTTGGAAGAAGGCTTTGATAGAAACAAAAACACTGAAATTGGTGCAACCAGCAAAAGAGTGGACTCACAAGTTTGCTGATGTCGTAATGGAAGTATTAGTCCTAGAGAATCTGGACAGTGTAGATCAGTAAGGATAAATCATTTTCATTGATGGAAGTTTTGAAAATGGGAGGACACTGATTTAAGATGATGGGTAAAAGAACATCAACGTGGCAGAAACCTTCTCTCTGTAAGTGCAGCAAGTGGCCAAAAATCTGGAATGCAATGCTGTGAGTATGGCAGAGCCAGATTCAATTGTGAGCTTGGAAAGAGAGTTGGCTAATTATCTGAAAAGGAAAAAAAAAATGCAAGACTCAGAGGAAAAGTCAAGAGTTGGACAAGCTGTAGCTCTTACAGGAGCTGGTATGCATGCCCAGACAGATTCTAGGTGGAATGGAGGAGATGAGCAATGTTTTTGCAGAGAGTGAGGAGATCCTCATGACAAACTCTGACAGGGAAATATGAACTGTCTATGGAGTCAAGTGCTAGGGTCTGTCCCTGAGGAGCTGGCTGCAATGCCACATGGATTCCAATGATCTACATGGATCAGTAAGCTGACTGAATGCATCTTCACCTTACATTATCATTTTCCATAACACTAGCTCCTCAGGCCGTTCAAAGCACCATCACTCACCCATATGCAATTCTAAGCAAATAGGCCCCATTCAGGCCTATCATTCAGATATTCCGCTTCACCTGCACATACCTTCATTCCAATGCTACAGCTTTATATCCTCCTGTTACTGTCTCAACACACTTGCAATGATTCAGTTATGCTGCATGCATCATCCAGACTCATTAAGACACAATTATTAATGTTCTGTCCTCTTTCTTGGAGAACAGGATCACCCCATAATGGGATGGGAGTAGATGGGAGGGATGGGGACTTGGGCAGGTGGGGAACAAGCCAGAATAGACAAGCAACAGACATGCCTGCATCATCTCACTCCTAACCCATCACCCTGCCACTAATTAGGTCAGTTTTCTGTAACATGTAAACAGTTGCAACTGAGGTCATTGCATTCAGTATCACCTGAATCCTCCTCCTCTCTCTCCTCATCACTGTCCACTCATCTTTCCTACCCTCCATTTCCAAGTCATGCACACTGCAGCCCGGATTCCCCAGGCCAATCTATTGTCCTTATTGGAATTCAGCACCACCATTAACATTTCAAGAAGTTAACAAAATTAGGGAGGTTAGCCCTTTAAATAATACAGGTCACAGTGATGATGAGATAAACTAGTCAAAGCGCCATCTGAAAAAGCAGATCATGATAGGAGCTGTTCACCATTATATTTCAGCCACTTTACATAATTGTAGAATGCTCATGATGTAGCCACTCGGACACCCTGCTACTCAGGGCTGTTGAACCTAGTTCGGAAAGGGTTAATACTTGATTGTACCCTGCAGTAAGCACCATCCCCACTGTGATGATGTTCAAAGAAATAGTGAAGAGCTGTAAAGTGTGCTCCTAAAAGTCTCTGCAGTAATGAAGACTATTTTCATGCAATCTACAAATAGTTGCGAAAGCAATAAACTTCTAATTGATTAGGCTACGAGACTCTTCTAGTTAGACCAGAAATGTGGCTATCCTCATCTATTCCAGATAATTGTAGGCTTGAAGGAACTCACACACAACAGAAGCCGGACCAGTAGTGACTAGAAGCATCCCAGCCAACTTTTCATTCATCCTGTGGCTTCACTACAGAGTTCACATTGTGACCAGTGCATGCCTCTGCCCCATAAACAAACCCTGTAACTATCACACCATTAATATCCTGCTTTGCTATAGATACAAAATAGTCTTAATACGAGGGAAGCTTCAATGTCCCCGAGTCCCACCTGCTACAGAGGCTATGTAATAACATCATGAAATATCTAATTTACAACCTAAAACTGATGAGCACTTTCCAATCTACTAGCTTCCTTGATGAGACTATTAAAGTCTTGAATGACAGGCTGTGCTTCCTTAACAACAATTAGGCTTTGATGCAGATTGATATTTTCACCATCCTGCAGAGTAATTATCAGGCAAGGCAGAATGTGGAAATCAGGCATGATGTGAAATGCATGTGACCTGATCTTTCACATCACTGCTTAGCTGGTGAAGTCAAAAATCTGCCAATTTAGGACTTTAAGCACATCCAGTTCAGACAAACAGTCCTATACAATCCACCGAATCAGACTCCTGTTCATTACCAGCTACAAATCAATTAATTTTATCACAAGAAACACCACAAATAATTATGTTTGCCCTTCTTCATTGAAAAAAAATTGGAGGCACACTTAGTGCATCAAGGGCTTTATATGGTGACCCTCAGTCTGTCTCATTTTACCTGGTTCATGGCGAGCAGAGGGTGTGCAGATGGTTATAGGTCCCATGAAGTGAACTGGTGAAAAAAATAGGTAGTGTTGTGGGAGTGAAAAACGACTTGTCTCTTTAGCAGCCATCAGATTGAAAGAATAGCTTTCATTTCTTTTTTTGACATCTTAGGGAGTCCTGTCAGAGATGATACACCCCCAGCTTCCCTTTCCTAAGACACTTTCTTTCCCTGTGGGACAGAAGGACAAGGAGCTTAAATAATTGATCTGACCTCACCAAATCCCGTGGGGTTTGCACTAGAAAGTGAGCCAGCTGTGAATTTTTCCCTAGCTGCTGTTATGGTACATGAACAATGCGTTTGAGTCGACTTATTGCCAAACTAAAGACTGTGAAAATAATGGCCTACATTTCCAACTTGTGCCAATTTCTGAAACAAACATTTTGCAAAAGCTGGACTACTCTATCACACATGGAGCTTTCACACGTACTTAACACTCCCCTTGTTTGATAACTTCTCATTTTAAGGTCAACAATGTGCTACAGAGAAATAAAAAGAAATAATTGAATTAAAAGCAGATCTACAATGGAGGTGAAATGGAAAAATAAGGAAGAGCATTGTGATATTGCAACATGAAAACCAATTTCTTACTATCTAAATGTATTGGGAAATTATTCGCCCAAAGTATACTTATTACTGATTGTGTAATTGTAGTTGAAGTTATCAATGTACTGATTATGAGATAGTTTAAATTCCATTTTTAATGGATTTACTGGAAGTATTGTTGTCACCAAGGTAACAATTCAGCCATTTCTGTAGTTCAGAGACAAAGGATAACCAACTGTTTCAAATGTGATCATTACTTCAAATGCGCAGCTAACAAATCTATAAACCATCATTTGTGGTGAATGGTATCTCATGGGCTATGCAACAGACCATGGAATGAACTCTCTTGCAAAATGTACACACCTGACTGTCAGCTTGAGAGACATCTAAACTCCAAACACCACCAGCAAGTTTGTTGCATGATCTAGTAACTACAAATGAAATGATTTGGCAATACAGTCAATGTTGATGGGTTAGCTGGCTTCATACTTCACATCAATTAGTAAACCTGAATAGTTGTGTTTTGTGAATGTGCATAATTGAGAGTAAATTAATTCATCAGGAGTTTAATCAAGTTAATTCAAGAAACATCGTTTGACAGTGTTACAAGTCAGGCATTTTGAAAAATGTATATTATTAATTTTTTAAAATCCTTCATTCACTCCACAAAAGTAATTAACTACTCCTTAAATGGTAAACTAAGCTTTAACTGCTGTCTGCCTGTTGTTCCCTTAAAAAAAAGTAACACTTATTGTGACCTATCCATAGGGGCTTAAAAAGAGAAGAGCTGATCACTTCTTCTCACTTGGTAATAGATGTCCTGAATGGCATTGGGTTAGTCTACAGGTACAGCAAGTAATGAAGAAAGATATCAGAATATCATCATTCTGGATGTAAGTTTCCTCGCTGAGCTGGAAAGTTCGTTTTCAGTCGTTTCATCACCATACTAGATAACATCATCAGTGAGCCTCTGGTGAAGCACGGTGTTAGTGACCCACATTCTAAGGAAGTGCTTAAAAAGCACCAGTGCTTCACCAGAGGCTCACTGACGATATTACCTAGTACGGTGACAAAACAACTAAAAATGAACATTCCAGCTCAGCGAACAAACTTACATCCAGAACCTCAACCTGAGCTACAAATTTTCTCAAAACTCATTAACGTCATCATTTATTGCAAAGACAATTGAGTACATGGTTTCAGTTATACAGGGCATTAGTGAGATCACATCTTAAATACTGCATATGTTACAGGTTTCTCACTAAAGGAAAGAGTTCAGAGAAGATTGATCTGACTAATGTCTGGAATAATGGCAAAAAATGCTGGAAATTGCAATGGGTCAGGCAGCATCCATGGAGAGAGAGCAAGCTAACATTGATGAAGAGTCATCTAGACTTGAAATGTTAGCTTGCTGTCTCTCAAGTATGCAGCATGACCCACTGTGATTTTCAGTATTTTCTTGTTTCAGTACAGATCTCAGCAGCTGCAGTAATTTGCTCCTAATACCTGGAATGAGTGAGTAGCACTTTGATTTCTAACCATCGGAGTTTAGAAGAGTGATAGATTACTTCTCTTGAAACAAATCAGATCCCGAGTGTCTTCACAAGGTGCATGTTGAAAGGATATTTTCTCTGGTGGGAGAATCTAAAACTATGAGTCACTGTTTAAAGATATGAGGTTGTCCATTTAAGGAGTTTTTAAAAAAAATCTCTGGCCTACGATTCTTTGGAACTCTGCTTCCAATATCTTTTGAAGAACAGAGCCCTTAGTCAGCAAAGGGGAAGGGGGCAAAAGGTTTCAGTGGGAGATGGGAATGTGGCATAATGGCAGAACATATTTAAAGCACCAAGTGGTCTACTTCAGCTCCTAATTTGTATATATGTACGTTGTGGCGTACAAATATGTCCTAATTTAAAAGATGAAATGTGGAGAAATATGTTTAATAGAACAGAGCATAGAATATTCACAAGAAATATTTTCATCAGCCTTTCCTATAAAAGTATTAACTTAAGATGAGTATAAATCAGGTCTTCCTGAAATGATCCCAAGTGGGGTTGTCGGATGAAATTCTGGGTTTCAAGGTCTAAGGCAGCAGCAGCAGCTGTTATGGAATTCTGCCCCACTCCATCACCTCCACACCTCACAGGTTTGCTATCCATTAACCTGACCCCTCCGATTCCCAAACGTGAAGGTTTTCAAACCCTGAAAAGGAGGCACAATGGGGGAAATGTTTCACAAGCGCTGGTGTAAATCTTACCTGAGTTTGTTTTAGCTTATCGTTGTCCATGTACAATAGGTACAGCAGGTGCTGAAGAAGGCGTGAGCATGTTGGCCTTCATAGCAAGAAGATTCTATTACACAAGTAGTGATGACTTGCTGCAATTGTGCAGTGCCTTGGTGAGATCATACCTGCCACAGAAAACAGTTGAGGTCAAATCATTGAATGTTTTCAAGGAATTGGATATAGTTCTGTGGGCTAAATGGATCAAAGATAATGGGATGAAAGTAGGAAAGCGTAATGGAGTTGCATGATCATATTGAATGGGAGAGTCGATCTGAATGGCTAACTCCTTATACTTTCCATGTTTGGGACAAATGTTGAATCTACTTTTTTTTCATACTTGTTGCAGTACAGTTTCTTAAGTACCTGGGATAAGTTAAAATTTCTGAAGACATTTGTTGCTCCCTTGGCTTGCAAAGTCAAGTGCACTGATTGTACTGAACTAAGTCCAGATGTACTCTCAACCCTGCATTAATCTCTAAGAAACGAAAGCTGATTGCCACCATTCAAAAATCAAGATTAAAAGATAAATATCTGGGGACTTTTCAAACTGTTCTATTATACTTTTATACATTCTTGTTTTAAACCATTCCAGTCTTGCTTCCCTGAATCACTATCACCTTAGTCAGTGTGACAATTGGATGAGATCTTTGTGCTTCTGGTCTCTTGCCCATCCTTGATTTTCTTCGCTCCAATTATGGTGACACCTTCAGGTACTTAGTCTTGATGCATTAGAATTCCCTTGCTCAGTCTCATCACCTCTCAGAATTCCAATGAGAAGTTCCTTACAACTTTAATGCAGTATTCCCCAATCTACGCAATAGATGGCAGATACATTTTTGAAAAAAAAAACTTCACCTGACAATTTTTCTCTCTTTTTTTCCTCTCCAGCAGACATCTGATTTCATAGGACTGGGTGGAAGTTCGTCAGACTACCCATCACTCAGTGAGTTTATTGTGTTGATGCCCCAAACCTCCAGTGTTTGTGAAGGAAGGCAAGATCGTGCCTACAACAATGCTTGAATATATACATTAAAAAATAACACTTGTGTTTAATTTTTCTCTACCTTGCCCTTGTTCCATTGCAAGGGCAACATATTTGGCTCAGATTGTTGTGAGTGAGCACGAAGAAGGTAGTGATGTTGCTAGTCTCATAATCTGTCGCCCTATCTTTACTGTTGAGGGGACTTGAGTTCAAATTCCACAACGACAACTGTAGAATTTAAATACGATTGAAGAGGTAAATGTGGAATAGGGGATAAGAATCTACAGAGTAATAATGTCTATCACACGACTAGATTGCTGGAAATCTCCGGGTCCAATTCACATCCTCATTGGTAATTGGGGATAGGAAATAAGATGTTCCATAAATGGTGTTTTTAAAAATTTAAAAAATATTGATCCTGTGTGAATGCAGCCTTGGCGGGAGCTTCGCATGCAGCTAACGGAACAAAATAAATCTCTGATGGTTATTATTTTCGACTTGATCTGCTTGGATCTCTTCCTCCTCACCGCTTGTAATCTTTTTCTAATCATTTCAGCAAACAGAATTACATTTTCCTTTACGCCTTTATTTTTCTGGTCGACGGCTTGCGCTTCCCGGGTGAAATTATTTTTTAAAAAGTCTTTCACAAGTGTTGGATGTTTGATGATGATGTTTGACACTCAAAGAGTTAACAGCAGATCGTCTCAATTCTTGCAGTCCTGGATCGGGTGAAAGGAGGGCGAAGCTGCTCGCTATGAGCAGCTGACTTCCTGCTGTGTTTGGGCTCCGGGTTGTGATACAGTGACATTTACAGTTTTGTTTTCAGATCCGACTCTCCCCCACCCAGGGTTTGTAAACAGTTGGTGAGCAGCGAGGGAGAGGTTGAACACTGACTGTTAAGTTGAGGGAGTCTGCTTGCTGCTGGCAGAGCCCCACGTGTTGCTCGCTCAGTAAGCTACAGGTTGGATACCTGTGACTTGGCGCTTCCTGGCTAACTTCCCATCTGTGATAGGTCTGTGCAAGCAAATCGTCCGGGACTCACTGAACACCAACTCCGCCCTATCTCGGGCTCCACTTTATTAAGAAGGAGGTGGAGAGCGATTGAGACTGTGGAGAGAGTCAGTAACTAAGGTGCGGTGATGGGAGAGGTCTGACTTTAAAGCTATCAGTTTCCCCATACACCCTCGAGTCTGCCTTTACTCAGTGTCTGGTTTCTTTCACCCCCTCCCAACGTCTCTGTAATTCCTTAGAGGACCATGTTGGACCCGTCCTCCAGCGAGGAGGAGTCGGACGGTGTGCTGGAAGGCGATGCCGCTAAGGAGCCTCCGCTGAGCGGCGGGGGGAGCGGCGGGAGCAGCAGCGCTAGCGCCCGCTCGCTGCCGGCCACCCGGGGCAGCGAAGGACGAGGGTCGGGCAGCGCTCGCTCGGTCAGCCCGAGCCCGTCACTGGTCAGCGAGAAGGAGAGGGAAGAGCAGGAGAGGATCCAGCGGGAGGAGGAGGACTCGCAGAAGAGGAAGGCGCTGCAGCTCTACGTGTTCCTATTGCGGTGCATCGCCTACCCCTTTAACGCCAAGCAACCCACTGACATGGCCAGGAGGCAGCAGAAGGTGAGTGAGGGAGGGATGGAGAGCCCGTAGCCTTTACATTATACCCACCACTTCCCACTGTGCAGCCAAGCGCCTGCTGCTTACACCCAGGCAAGTTAAGAGGTTGCTGTATGCAGATCAATGCAAAGTCTGCTCAGCACACTTCAACATGTGCCTTTTCTTAAAAAAAAACTTTTCAATCTGGCCACAGATTCCCTCCCCCTGTCCTTAATGTTATCCAGTCTGTGCTTGTAGCTTGGAGATGCCACCGTATGAAACAGAATCTAAACCGACTTGAGTGCCTTATACTCGACCAATCCTCTGAGGTTTTCTTAATCAGAAAAATCTCCCAACCTGAAGCTACAATCCTTTCGGAATTTAACCACCCAGGGTGAGATCATTCAGTCCCCACCCTGGCTCCAATTTGTCCCACTAACTTGCCCTTTTTCTCTTCAACTACTTCATTAAATTCTCTTTGAAAGTTACTCTGCTTTCAGCACTGCCCCCACTATCCCCCATTCCAGATTTTCTTTTCCCTCATTGTTAGTATGTTTGCACTAACTATGACATTTGGAAACACCATAAATTATTAAAACCTTTTCAAGATTTTTAATAGAAGTTTCTCTATTAAATCTCCTCTCATATTTTGCTCTAAAGAGAACAATCCCAGCTTCTCCAGTCTCTCCAATTAACCAGATCCCCTTCTTTTCAGGGAGGGCTTGGACCCAGCGGCATGATCTGAGCAATGGTTACCCATTTAAGTCAGGGAAGAGGAGGAATCTCTTAGAGGATAGTGAATTTGTTGATTTTTTTAAAACTACACAGGGCTTTGAAGTGAGGTTATTAAAAATCTCAGTCTTGAATGTACTTAGTCAGTAAGGGAATGAAGAGTTACATGGAGCAGGCTTGAAAGTGGAACTGAGGATATCAGATCAGCTGAGACATCATTGGCCTGAAAGGCTGATTGGCTTACATATGCTTTTGTGGCTTAATGCCTTGATGCCATTCTACTGAGCCTCTTCTGTATCTTCTCCAAGGCCTTGAAGTCCAAGGCTCCTGCTGGGACCTACCTAACCAGTGCTTCATACAGATAAAGAGGAACTTCGATTTTTCTTGTTCCCATTGCACAAGGGTTTAAGAACCAGAGGTCACTTTTTTGAGGTGGATATCAAAAGTGACATGAGGGAAATACTCAGGTAGTTCACTTGACTGGAGGGCTGATTTACCAATTCTGGGTTCATTTCCTATGTTGGCTCAGCTTGCTGTGAAGGACTGTCCTTGCCAATGTCTCCATGTGCCTGAAGTGTGTTGACTGAGTGAAAGCACCACCAGTCATCTCTCTATATAATAAGAGCAGATATAACCTGGTGCAACTATGATGACTTTACATCAAATGCAAGATGTGGTTAGGATCTGGAATACACTGACTGCTCGTGTGATGGAGGCAAATCCGAATACAGCTTTCAGAAGAGGATTGGATGATTACTTAAGAGATCTTTCCAGAGCAACCGGGAAAGGAAGGGAAATGAGACCAGCTGCTTACTCTTGTAGAAAGCTGGTTTAGATAAAGTAAGCCAAATGACTGTGCTGTTGTCATTCTGAATTTGTTTTTAATCATCAAACCAAGGATCCAATATCTCTAACAGTACAAGTTGAGGGACTGCTGTGTATCCCAGACTTTGCTGCTTTATACACTACACTTCTAGTAGAAGGTCTGGAGAAACTGGAATTGCTTTCTTTCAGCATGGTGAAAATTAAAGCGCTGTTTAATAGATGCATTCAAAAATTAAGGCATTTTAATGCCTAGGGAGAAATTGCTTCCATCAGTGAGAGTGTCAGTAACTAGATGATATTGGTATGAAGTTAATTGTCAAAAAATCTAGGGGGAATGTCTTTTGACAATACAATGGGTTATGATTGTAATAGGTTGCCTGAAAGGGCAGTCAGAAGTAATCCAATAATAACTTTCAAAAGCGATATCTGCTTGAAATGGAGAATTTTTCAGTGCTATGGTGAAAAGGCAGTGCAGTGAGACTAATTGGATAGTTCTGTCAAAGAGCCTATACCAGCATGATGGGTCGAGTGGCCACCTTCTGTGTTCTATGATTCTACAGCTTGCACTGTCTAAATGGGCTGGGTTTTGAAGCTTGGTTTATTTTCCTGTAGCATTATCAATTTGTTCAGAGCAATGCCATTCAATGTGACCTTGCCACTGCAAACGTAACCTACATGGTGACTGGAAATACTTTGTGGTCCCTGCTGTGGTTTATCAAATGTCGGTCTACGTTTTGATGGTATCTTGATTTTATTCAAGAATAGACTTTTTGGCAGGACATTCAATAACCATGTTTGCAATTCAGTGAACAAGTGCAACACTTTCTTTTCAGTGAATACTTCTGTGCAGTTTGTTAAAACATTTCCGAGTAGAACATAAAACTCCACTCGTGTCTTGCTTTTATATATCACCCTGCTTTTAAGCCTGTTAGAGTCAAAATAGAGATGGGAAATGTGACACATTACAGTGCAATTCTCTTAGCCTTCAGTTTATTGTGAAACATTATTACTTCCCTGGACACTTGTGGTTCTTGAAGCTGTATTTCCTTTCTACATTTTGAAATGTAATTTTGATGTGCTCCCAATAATTCAATTTTTCCTCTCTGCAAATTGTCTGAATTAATGAGAGACGATGGGTTGCAGTCGCATTGGACATCATACTTGATACTTCAGGGTCAGTTTCCCAGACTGTCTGAAGCTTTTGTTCTATCCTGCCTACATTCATCCTCGTAGTCTTGGTAGGGCATATCATTTCACTGAGCTGTTAATGCAAGTGACAGGGGATTTTCTTCCTCATGACATGTTGTCATGTTTTGTTTCGAGTCCACTAACTTGTTGCTTATCATAATGTACTGCTTTGTAAGAATCAGTGTTACACAATTTAATACATAGTGCATTTGTTTCATTCATGTGGTAGAGCTGTGTCTTTAGTTAACAAATAATCGGATTAATTTGAGTTGAACTGTTGATTTGCAAGGGGACAGACTTCTAAGTTTTTAGAAGCAGTTAGCATTAAGTGACGAGCGTTTTCTTTCTTGTATGTTCAGTCCTCTGGGGATGTATCTGTTATGATATGTCTATAAGCCCATCGCATTACCTCAGTGATATTTGTTTAATGCAATTTATACACCTGTGGATTACTTTTAGTGATTTTTGACATTAAAATGTTCTTTATCTCCAAGGTGTTTTGATCTTCAAATCCCTGCCAGTTTGTGTGGTCACATCTGTACCTGTGTATTTTCATTAAGTCACTGCTTGCTGACTGCTATGTTTGGCTGTTTATGCTTACCAGCTGTCTTCACGGAAGGAATCACTGCAGGTCATGTGCAGTGCCTCTGACTCTCTCTGCGAAGACCAAATGTCTTTTGGGTTTATCATATGCACAGCAGCTTCGTATAAGTTTCAAGAGACCATTACCAAAAGAAAATAATCCTAATTCATTTTATCTGCTTAAATGTCAGCTTGATGGTACTCATGGATGAGTTTTTATTTTCCTTCCTGCTGTTGTGACCTGTATAGTCCTTAGGGTACGAGAGATGAGTGTTTTGCCTTTGACCCTGGATCTGAGGGATTATGCAGCATGGCAGCTGATCCCAGCTTGGTTATCAAGCAACTGAGTGCAAGTATATACAAAGTAACTTGTCCAACAGTGACCAAGTGAACGAAATGTTATTTTTCTCTGTGGATTTTATCATGGAAATATTTGTTCTGAGGCACCATTTTCCTTTGCCAGAATAAAACATTTTCCCAGGTTAAAGAAAGACCCTGTACAAAAGCTGGTCTTTCGCAACCTTAGGATATCTTTCAGCATATTTTCATCTGAATTGTTTTTGGCTGCTCCTGTGTTCCACATTTTATCTTGATATTTATTGTGTCTTGATTGACCTGGATAAAGTTGGGTTCCAAGGGTGTAATCAAATCATGCTTTCAGATGGTGATTTATCTTTCAATTGTGGCTAATAACGGGCACATTCCTGATGAAGAGCTTGTGCTCAATGTCGACGCTCCTGCTCCTTAGATGCTGCCTGACCAGCTGTGCTTTTCCAGCACCACACTTCTTGAAAACTGGAATTTTAACCCATCGTGTCTAGATTAATGGCATACTGCAAGTTAAACAGTTTAAAAACAGCTGTCCTTGTTGGAAACTGTAGTACTGGACAAATAAAAATCAATTTTCCGGGCCAGTATTCAAATCACCAGCAGTCAATTTCAAAATGAAGAGATGAACCAAATTTTTTGTCTGTAGATAAACCACACCAAACCACATGTAAGGAATAACAAGTTTTAAGGGTACAATTTTCCAGTGAATAAGCCTCCATCACACATCCAGGCAATGTCTTGCAAATCCTAACCAATTGCTGTGTGGAAGTTTGTTTTTCTTGCATTTGCTTCTTTTGTAAATTACTTCGATCAGTGTCCTCTTGTTGTAAGCTAGAACAGTTTCTCCTTATCTACTTTTTCCAGATTCTTTGCAGCTTTTGGAAACTTGTATCAGATTTCCCCTCTGATTTTTCTTGGAAGGAAGAAAGCAGTCTTTTACAGTTAAGAAGAAACATTTCCAATCTATTGTCTTTTGGAAGTAATGTCATAAAACTTTTTGTACTGTCTTTCCAAGGAATTTGTATCTTCCCTATTGTGAGGTCCAGAACTGTAGGCAGTATTCCAAATGAAGCCAAACTAGTATCTCAAAGTTCAGCATAACCTCTTTGCTGTTCCACATTATGCCCCAATTATTGCCATTCATGATCCTAGGTTTCATTTGACAACTATCCTAACCTGTCCTATTTCTTTACAATGACTGAAACATGTGCACATCCAGGTTCCTCTGTTCCTGTACACTCTTTAAAATAATAAACTTTATCATATTTCCACATACTTGGCATCAAAGTGAACACTTCCCCACAAATGAACCTGTCCACTGCAGTTTGCCAACATCTCTTCATGAATTTCTGCACTACCCTTCTCGCTCACGATGCTTAAATTTAATATCATCCACAAATTTTGAAGTATCCCTGTATACCAAAGTCTACATCTTTACGGGGACATTGCTTTTTCTGATTAATATTTTGACTCCTGGGGAATTCTACTGCAAAACTTCCTCCAGCCAGAAAATGGTAATTAGCATTTTACTATTTTCAATCACGCATCAAATTTTGTATCCACATTGTCTCTGTTCCTTTTATTCCAAGCGCTATACTCTTTCTCTAATCTGTACAGCTCTGTATCAAATCTTTTGGAAGTTCATGTACATCACATTAAAAGCAATACTCATTATTTTCTATTACTACTTGTACTTGAAGAAACAATTGTAATTTACTTAAGTGTGCCATATTATCATTGCCAGTTCTGAAGAAGAATTCTACTGGATTTGAAACATTAACTCAGTTCCTTTCTCCCAAAGCTGGCAGAAATGCTGTTTCTTCAGCATTGTTTATTTCAAATTTTCAGCATCTGCAATTTACTTTTATTTTCACCTTTCTGTTGTGATATTTTACTTTCATCAATCAAAACCATTTCACAATGATTGCAATCAGTGCTGTCAGTCCACCCAAGGACAGAATTATACCATAAGGGATAGGAGCAGAAATTTAGGCCATTAAACTTATTGAGTCTGCTCCAACATTCAATCATGGCTGATACATTTCTCAACCCCATTGTGCTGTTTTCTCCCCATAACCCTTGATAATGAAGAACCTATCTATTTCAGTCTTAAATATATTCCACCACCTGGCCTCCACAGCCTTCTGTGGCAATGAGTTCCATAGATTCACCACTCTCTGGCTGAGGAAGTTTCTCTTAATCTCTATTCTAAAAGGTCTTCCCTTTTATTCTAAGGCTGTGCGCTCTGGTCCTCTTACCTCCTACTAATGGAAAAATCTTCCCAATATCTACTCTGGCAGTGGGCACAGCTTTAGAATTAGAGGGTCAGTGTAGAACAGAAATGAGGAGACATTTTCTTTAGCCAGAGAGTAGTGGACCTGTGGAATTCATCGCCACGCTGTGCAGTGGAGGCCGGGATCTTAAACATCTTCAAGGCAGAGATTGATAATTCTTTGCGAGATCACGAGTTTAAGGGCTACGGGGTGAGTGTGGGTAAGTGGAGTTGAAATGTCCATCAACCATGATTGAATGGCAGAGTGGGCTCGATGGGTTGAATGGCCTTACTTCCACTCCTTTGTCTTGTGGTCTATGGTTCAGGCTGTTTAGTATTCTGTATGTTTCAATTTGATCTCCCTTCACTGTTCCAAACTCCATTGAGTATAGACTCAGTCGTCAAACATTCCTCATGAAGATTTTCATTCCTGGGACAATTCTCGTGAACCTTCTCTGAACACACTCTTGGGCCAATACATCCTTCCTGAGATATGGGGCCCAAAACTACACACAACTCCAAATGAGCCTCTTGGAGCCTCAGAAATACATCCCTGCTTTTATATTCATGTCCTCCTAAAAATACATGTTGTCATTTCATTTGCCTTCCTCACTACTGGCTCAACCTGCAAGTTTACGTTAAGAGAATCCTAGAATAGAATTCCCAAGTCTCTTGCACTTCAGACTTCTGAATTTTCTCCCCATTTAGAAAATAGTCCATGCTTGTATTCTTCCTACCAAAGTGCATAACCTTACACCTTACCACATTGTATTCCATTTGCCATTTCTTTGCCTACTCCCCTAACCTGTTTAAATCCTTCTGCTGCCTCCCCGCTGACTTAATGCTACCTGTCCCTCTATCTATTTTTGTATCATCTGCAAACTTAGCCAGAATGCCCTCCGCTCCTTCATCCAGATCATTAATGTATAATGTGAGAAGTTGTGGTCCCAACACTGACACTTACGGAACACCACTTTGTCACTGGCTGCCATCCTGAGAAGGATCCTTTTATCCCCACTCTCTCTGCCTTCTGCCAGACAGCCAAGCTTATGTCCATGCTAGCACCTTGCCTCTAACACCATGGGTCCTTGTCTTACTCAGCAGCCTCCTGTGTGGCACATTGTCAAAGGCCTTCTTGAAGTCCAGGTAGGTAACATCCATTGGTTGTCTTTGGTCTAACCTGCTTGTTACTTCCTCAATGAATTCTAGCAGATTTGTCATGCATGACCTTCCTTTGATGAAACTGTGCTGACTTTGCCCTATTTTTACCATACACTTTCAGGTATCCTTCACAATGGATTCCAGGATCTTACCCATGACTGAGGTTCCACTAATCTGTCCGTAATTTTCCATCTTTTGCCTTACTCCCTTTTTAAAACACATTATACATTATGTTAGCAATTTTCCTGTTCTCGGACCTTCCCTGATTCTAGTAATTCCTGAAAGATCACCACTAACTCCGCCACTATCTTTTCAATTGTCCCCTTTGAACTCTGGGGTGTAGTCCATCTGGTCCAGGTGATTTATCCACCTTCAGGCCATTCAGTTTTTCTAGCACCTTCTCCTTGGTGATGGCCAACATAGTCATCTATCCCCTCACTCTTTAATCTTTGAGATATTACTTGTCTTCCACCATGAAGACTGCCAAGTAATTATTCAGTTCCTCCGCCATTTCCTCCTTCCCCAGTTCTATCTCTCCAGCATCATTTTCTACCAGTCCAATGTCCACTTTTGCCTCTCTTTTGCCCTTTATATATCTAAAGAAACTCTTAGTCTTCCTTTATATTACTGGCTAGCTTACCGTCCTATTTAATCTTCTCTTTTTGTTGCCCTCTGGTCTTTGTAAACTTCCCAATCCTCTGATTTCCCACTGCCCTTTACCACATTATATGCTTTCTCTTTCGCTTTTATGCTATCCCTGACTTACCTAGTCAGCCATGGTTACCTAATCCTCCCTTTTCCATGCTGCTTATTCCTTCAGGATGAATCTCTGCTGTGTCTCCTGAATTACTCCCAGAAACTCCTATTGCTGTTCCACTAACTTTCCTGCATGACTCCTCCTTCCCCCCCCCCCCCAGTCAGTTCTACCCAGCTCTTGCCTCTCTAGTTGATTTTAATCAGCTATAATACCATTACCTCAGATTCTAACTTCTCCCTCTCAAATTACAGAATAAATTTACCCATTAAGGTTCTGCCACCTAAGCTCCCTTATCAAGTTTGTCTCCTTGCGCAACACTAAATCCAGTATTTCCTGTTCCCTCGTGGGGGTTAGAAAGTGTAGTACTAGAAAAGCACAGCAGGTCAGGCAGCATCCAAGGAACAGGATAATTGACGTTTCGGGCATAAGCCCCTCATCAAATAGAGGTTGTGGCGAATATCAAAACTGGTAGGTATGATGTTGTGGGCATCATGGAGACACGGCTGCAAGGGGATCAGGATTGGGAGCTGAACATTCAAGGATACATATCCTATTGAAAGGATAGGCAGGTGGGCAGACTCTCCTGCTTCTCAGATGCTGCCTGACTTGCTGTGTTTTTCCAGTGCCACACTTTTTGACCCTGACATCCAGCATCCCAGTCCTCTTTTATTATTTCTCTCTTGTTCCCTCATGGGCTCCATCACAAGCTGCTTCAAAAGGCCCATCTTGTAATATTCCCCAAATTCCTTTTCTTGCAATCTGCTACCAACTTGATTTTTCCCAGTCCACCTGCATATTGAAATCCCCATGATCACTAACTGTGCCTTTCCTTCACATCTCTTCTATCTCCTGGTGAATCTTGTGCCCCAACTCCTGAGTGCTGTTTGGAGGCCAGTACATAACTCCAACCTTGTTTTTTTTATTTTAATTTTTTAAGTACCTACACTCTACCCACACCGATTCTACACCATCTGACCCTACACTTCTATTTTTGATTTGACTTCTTCTTACTAATAAGGTAACCCCAGCCTGTCTGCCCACTTATATACCTTTTCAATAGGATGTGCATCCTTGAATATTCAGCTCCCAATCCTAATCCCCTTGCAGCCACATCTGTGATGCCCTCCACATCATACCTACCAATTTCAATCTGCGCCACAAACTCATTTACCTTATTGCTTATACTGCGTGTATTCAGATATAACCCCTTCAGTCCTGTACTAACTGTGTCCCTCTTCTCATTGTCATTCATTCGTCTAGTGTGCTTGAAGTTAGATTGCTAACCTTTTCCATACACTCTGTCCAAATTGAACCATGTTTTTCAATATCCTAAACAGTTATCTCTGAAATCCATCTTTTCTGAAGCATTAAGAATTCTATTTTTGTCACTGTTGTCTTCAGTCTTGAGCACTGAATTTCTTACTTTTTTAACCTCAGGATCTTCTAACTTATTGGTTTGTTTGTTATGCAAAATCATAAGCTGGAAGGATTTTTGCCTAGCAAAGTGGAACATTTCTGTGGAGCATGGATAAAGTAAAGTTTTCAATGAAGCTTTTCATTTCTTCAAATGTGAACATTTTTACAAGATGCCCACTCCTGGTACCTCTTTTTTTTTTTAGACAATAGGTGCAGGAGTAGGCCTTCGAGCCTGCACCGCCATTCAACATGATCATGGCTGATCATTCCTAATCAGTATCCTGTTCCTGCCTTATCTCCATAACCCTTGATTCCACTATCTTTGAGAGCTCTATCCAACTCTTTCTTAAATGAATCCAGAGACTGGGCCTCCACTGCCCTCTGGGGCAGAGCATTCCACACAGCCACCACTCTCTGGGTGAAGAAGTTTCTCCTCATCTCTGTCCTAAATGGTCTACCCTGTATTTTTAAGCTGTGTCCTCTGGTTTGACACTCAGCCATCAGCAGAAACATGTTTCCTGCTGCCAGAGTGTCCAATCCTTTCATAATCTTATGTCTCAATCAGATCCCCTCTCAGTCTTCTAAACTCAAGGGTATACAAGCCCAGTCGCTTCAGTCTTTCAGTGTAAGGTAATCCCGCCATTCCAGGAATTGACCTCGTGAACCTATGCTGCACTCCCTCAATAGACAGAATGTCTTTCCTCAAATTTGGAGACCAGAACTGCATGCAGTACTCCAGGTGTGGTCTCACCAGGGCCCTGTCCAGCTGCAAAAGCACCTCTTTGCTTCTATACTCAATTCCTCTTGTTATGAAGGCCAGCATGCTATTAGCCTTCTTCACTACCTGCTGTACCTGCAAGCTTGCCTTCATTGACTGGTGTGTTTTGTAGTGTTTACCAACTCTACCAGAATGTGGTAGTGGGAAAGAATTATTAGGGATGGGTAGTTGCCACCAATCTTCCTTTTTCTCTCTGCTTTGGTTTGCCTCTGACTTATCTAGTGATTATAGTAAGGTGTAATCTCCACTGCAGTATTTATGGAAGGGGAGTGTTCTTTGGCTAAATGAGATATTATTGTGTGATACCTGACCAACAGTGTTTTTGGTATAATTACTCAAACCTTTAAAGTTGGAGCAAATAGGTCAATAAAACCTAGAGGAGAACTTTGTTTCACCCATAAATTGTGACATCAATAGAATAGTGGAGCGGATGGAATGTGCATGCTGAACCTTTTCAGAACCATTGTCTAATGCACCAAGTGGATATCCTTTCTGTTGAAAGATGTGTAGAAGAAATGACTAACTTTACTCTATATAGCAGAGAAATCCTGTGTTTCCCCACTCCATCCCTCCTAAATTGTAACCTTACTGGAGTATGATTGTGTAGGCAACGTCCACACTAGTATTATGATCCAGCTCCTATTACTCGTGGGTTAGTCAAACCTTAGAATGAAACATATCCAGAAAATGATACCTCAAGTTTTCGTTTAACATGGTGGTTCGTCATTATGACTTTTTTTGCATAATGCTGCAGATTTTCTTGAACAACAAAAGTCAGATGCTTATTACACAAGAAGCAAAAAAAAACAATTTTTAGATCTAGAAAATAGTAAGATCAGATATGGCAAAATAAAGTTTTAAAATCGTGTTTCCTGACCCTATCTGTTATGGAAACATGTCGAGAGAAATTACATCTTATGTCAATGATAGCCAATCTCCAGTTTTCCAGTACCTCAGCTGTGACTAATGAGATGCCACTTTTTAAGAAAGGTGGTAAGGACAAGCAAGGGAACTATAGACCAATGAGCCTGACAACGGGTGGTGGGCAAGTTGTTGGAGGGTAATCCTGAAGGACAGGATTTACATGTATTTGGAAAGGCAAGGACTGATTAGAGATCGTAAATGTGGCTTTGAGTGTGGGAAATCATGACTCTCTAACTTTAGTTTTTTTGAAGAAGTAACATAGGATTGAAGGCAGAGTGGTTTGTTCTATATGGACTTCAGAAAGGCATTTGACAAGGTTCCCCATGGGAGACTGGTGAGCAAGGTTATATCTCATGAAATAAAAGGAAACCTAGCCATATGGATACAGAACTAGCTTGAAGATAGAAGACAGAGGGTTGCTTTTCAGACTGGAGGCCTATGATCAGTGATGTGCCACAAGGTTGGGTGCGAGGTCCACTACTAGTCATTTACATAAATGATTTGGATATGACCATAAGAGGTATAGTCAGTGAGTTTTCAGATGACACCAAAATTGGAGATGTAGTGGACAGCAAAGAAGGTTACCCCTGAGTACAACAGGATTTGGATCAGATGGGCCAATGGGCTGAGGAGTGGCCGATGGAGCTTAACTTAAATCAATGCAAGATGCTGCATTTTGGGAAGGCAACTCTTAGCAGGACTTATACATTTAATGGTAATGTCCTGGGGAGTGTTGCAGAACAAAGACTTTGGAGTGCAGGTTCATCACTCCTTGAAAGTGAAGTATCCGGTAGGATAGTGAAGAAGGAGTTTGGTATGCTTCCCTTCATTGGTCAGAACATTGATAATAGGAGATGTGAGGTCATGTTGTGGCTGTACAGGACATTGGTTAGGCCACTTTTGGAATATTGCATGCAATTCTGATCTCCTTCCTATCAGAAGGATGTTGTGAAATGTGAGAGTTCAGATAAGATTTACAAGGATGTTGCCAGGGTTGGAAGGTTTTAGCTACAGTGAGAGGCTGAATTGGCTGAGGCTGTTTTCCCTGGAGTGTCAGAGGCTGAGGGGGTGACTTTGTAGAGGTTTATAAAATCATGAGGGACATGGGTAGGATAAATAGACAAGGTCTTTTCCCTGGGGTGGGGGAGTCCAGAACTTGAGGGCATAGGTTTTGGGTGAGGGGGCAAAGATATAAAAGGACAGAAGGGGCATCCTTTTTCAGAGGGTGGTGTGTGTTTGGAATGAGCTGTCAGAGGAAGAGGTGGAGGCTGGTACAATTACAGCATTTAAAAGATGGGTATACGAATAGGAAAAGTTTGGAGGGGTACGGGCCAAGTGCTGGCAAATGGGACTAAATTAGGTTAAGATATGTGGTCGGCATGGACAAGTTGGACCGAAGGATTTGTTTCCGTGCTGTACATCTCTATGACTCTGTATGGTTCCACTTCTTTGTCTTGAGCTATGGAGCC